>NC_092229.1:24497755-24720255 GCF_036320965.1 Panulirus ornatus | reverse complement strand
TTTTCTTGACCGCTCGTTTCACACACGTGTAACTCGTGTGACGTCCAGCTCACTGGTTTGTAAGGTTATTAACAGAAGCTTCTACCCTCCCCTGTGTACTGGTCGTACATACGACATTGCATGTGTGGACTACTGCTATGCTACTCTCGTATATGCTCTCTCTCTCTCTCTCTCTCTCTCTCTCTCTCTCTCTCTCTCTCTCTCTCTCTCTCTCTCTCTCTCTCTCTCTCTCGAGAGAGAGAGAGAGAGAGAGAGAGAGAGAGAGAGAGAGAGGATAGAAAGAGTGTGTCCACAAATAGAATGAAGAATAACGTGAAGTTTGCCAAAAAACTAATCTAGTAAAGAGGTTGTGAAACCTAGGCAAATGAGAATGGAGCATGAGAGCCAACGTTTGAGCTGATATATTTAGCTACACAAGCCACGAGGGTGTCGCACCAGTACTCATGCACGTACACACGACGCTATGCTGTATCGTCATATGCTTGTGGATGTTCTAACCTCTAGAGCACGACGGTACGACCCCTGAGCACGACGGTACGCCCCCTGAGCACGACGGAGCGACCTTTGAGCACGACGGTACGACCATTGAAAACGGCGGTGCGACCCTTGAGCACGACGGTACGACCTTTGAGAACGACGGTACGACCTTTGAACACGACGGTACGACCTTTGAGAACGACGG
The DNA here is from genome assembly GCF_036320965.1 of Panulirus ornatus. Lineage (NCBI taxonomy): Eukaryota > Metazoa > Arthropoda > Malacostraca > Decapoda > Palinuridae > Panulirus > Panulirus ornatus. The sequence goes on along the minus strand of NC_092229.1, from coordinate 24,719,573 downwards.
TACGACCTTTGAACACGACGGTGCGACCCTTGGTTATGAATGACGTGACACTGTGACCTGGTTCATCTGGGTCACGTCAAAGGTCACGTTATCATACCCAAGGATCGTACAGTCATGCTCACGAGGGTCACGTGATACATTCAAAACTGGACAATAGAAACGTTGACCTGAGTTTGTAAGGCCAGTTTACCGTAAACTGTTGTGGTGCATAATTATTACGACACCTGCAGTTTGATTATTGCAATCTTTCCATATGTTATGGATCTGAAATGTTACGATGAATAGTCAAACAATTGCTATTTACGTAGTATGTTATTGATGACCTGTAGATAAATAAAACCACTACAATTGTAACTGTTTGTGATGAGGATATTTTTAATCACGGTAAATTTTCATATGGTAATTACCAGCTGTTTGGACCCATCCACTACGTGGGACAGACAAACACTGTACATCCGTTTCTGTTCAAACTGTGACAGGAAGTTGTTAATGATATATTTTTTGGGATATGACGTTCGCCAATCGACATTTTCCTGTGGTCCTAAGGTTGCATGGTAGTGTGGACGAAATCGTCCAAAAATCTTTAGCAGATTTGAGTGATCAAGTCCAGTATAGGACAACGTATGGTATTGAAGATTGTTTACTTTACGTCCGTACGTCTCGTGCTGAAGTACTACCTCCTCAGATGTCTGTGAAACATGAGTCGACATACAAAAATCTTGAACCATCATAAACTCTGATCACAAGACAACTGTTATCCACCAGTGGCACACATGACGTCTGTGAACCACTACTGAGAGCCATAAATGACTCACACGACCCATGTGAGCCATACATGTGACACAAGACGTTTGTTACTACCACTGACTCACACAACGCCTGTGAGCCACAAGTGTCATACGTGATGTAACAGGAAACGTCGCCGGGTCACGTGAAACCTCGTGAACCATGAGTCGATTGTCATGAGCTAGTGAACATGACCTCTATAAGTCAATACGTAGTGAACATGACCTCCATGAATCATGACCTTGTGAACATGACCCTCGTGAGTCATGACCTGACAGACTGGTACACATGATAACTATGAAACAAGAACCGGTACACACGAACCCATGGAACCATGATCCTAGACCCATGGTCTCTACATGAACCCCTCGAACCATGATCCATATAGGTAATGAGCTGTTTGAACTATGAACCACTTGAAGCTTTTCCACCTTGAACCATGAACCGGAACACTTAACAACACTCAGACGTGAGACCTGTGAACCCTCACACATGAGTGAACGGCACCCTTGGCCTCGCAAGACGCCGTAACGTGGCTATCAGTCAGGGATCGTGACGCCCCTTTGATTCCAGCTCGATAGAATCATGGCACCATGGCTGTCCCCAGGTGGTGTCATGAAGTGCCACCCCCTCCCTCGTCGTCTGGAGCCACAGTGCACCTCCCCCCCCGTGCCATCATGCAGGACAAAGTCTTCATTCAGTACAGTGCCGTCATGCAAAACAGTGTCTTCTTGCAGCACAGTACCGTCATGCAGCAACGTCAACATGCAGCAGTGTCATCATGCAAGACAGTGCAGCCATATTGGTCCTCATGTGATGTTTACTGTGTTCATGATGTCCCCAGCTGATGCCAAGCACCAGCCGTCATGACACCCTCAGCTCATGATGCCATACACCGGCCATCATGACACCCTCAGCTCATGATGCCATACACCGGCCATCATGACACCCTCAGCTCATGATGCCATACACCGGCCATCATGACACCCTCAGCTCATGATGCCATACACCGGCCATCATGACATCCTCAGCTCATGATGCCATATACCGGCCATCATGACACCCTCAGCTCATGATGCCATATACCGGCCATCATGACACCCTCAGCTCATGATGCCATACACCGGCCATCATGACACCCTCAGCTCATGATGCCATACACCGGCCATCATGACACCCTCAGCTCATGATGCCATACACCGGCCATCATGACACCCTCAGCTCATGATGCCATACACCACCGTGTTGATGCCGTACAATGTTGCCATGTTTCACCTCACCTCACCTCACACTCATCCACCACTCCGTTGTTCGTTTCATTCCCCAGCGTTAGCGTGTTGCAGTGGACTCCCTCCAGAGTGAACCCCAGAGTAATCTCCCCCGGTGTTCCGGGTCTCACCTTTAACTGTCAGCGGCGGCACAGCCCTAAAGAGGAGTCTTTTGGAATGCGATAGCACGGCTGTTATGACATGACATGAACGTTCTACACCAGGTGTTGATCATGTCACGGCTGTTATGACATAACATGAACGTTCTACACCAGGTGTTGATCATGTCACGGCTGTTATGACATAACATGAACGTTCTATACCAGGTATTGATCATGTCACGGCTGTTATGACATAACATGAACGTTCTATACCAGGTATTGATCATGTCACGCTGGGGATTTAGATGGAAGGGTTAATGATACCGTCATGTTATGCTTGACTATAGTCAAGTGGCGGAGTATAGACTGTCTGCTGGCAGAGGAACCGCTTCCCTAAGGGTCGTCCGTTGTACAATGTGTCTCACTGGCTATCCCTCTGTAGGGGGATGTCTGAATACACCGATTTTCAGATCTCGGTGGCAGGAGTCAGTGGTGGCGCCCAGCCTGATCATGTTTGTTCCCTCCGCCCGACACGTCTGTAGCTGCCTGACCTGGACGCAAATGATGATCAAAATGTTTCACTATAGTGAGTGGGGAGTGACCCACACACACACACACACACACACACCCCTCCCCCTGGCGGAGCAGCACATCTCCGTCACGTGTTTGCCTTTCATCAGGCAAGAAACAAGTTCGGGTGTTTTTACATTGTCTAGCCAGAGGGACAGATGGCCTGCCGCTCCACTGTGTTAACACTTCACCCTGGCTGACTTTATGTAACTGACCTACAATGATTCATTGCTCTCATGAAGCGTAATGATGAGTTTTACGTTGACGAGCCGTGGGAATGGCTTTTATCAGTCACTTTCATACATTTCACCTTCATGAAACACATCACCTCGGGTAGTAGGTAATGTGACGGTGAGGGAGGTACCTTAAGCAAGACGGTACACTCATGAGCACAACGGTACCGCACCTTGAATACGTTGGCGTGACCTTTCGCCCGACGCTTAAGAATCAGGTCAAAGGTCACGCCGTCATACCCAAGGGTCGTACCGTCGTGCTCAAGTAAGTATACCACTACTTACTTCCTCCCCTTACATTAACTTCTGCCCTAATGAGGCTCGCGCAGCACTCAGGAAGCCGGCCACGTCCACCAGGTATGACCGCGGTTCATACAGTGTTGTGATATGTGTGCGTCTGTGTGCAGAGAGTACAGAGTACCTGAGGAGTAGTGGGTCAGTGCCTTCTTAATGATAAGTGTGTCGTGGGTATGAAGGGGCATGGGATATGCTGACATGGTGTTTGTAGTGCTATAGTGATGGATAATGTCTAGGGAGTAAGTGGGAGTGTGACTCGTGTTTGTCTGGTATTGCAGTGGAATTTATTAAAAAAATGGGGTGACTGTATTGTTGACTGGTTGGTAAGGTTATTTAATGTATGTATGACTCATGGTGAGGTGCCTGAGGATTGGCGGAATGCTTGCATAGTGCCATTGTACCATGGCAAAGGGGATAAAAGTGAGTGCTCAAATTACAGAGGTATAAGTTTGTTGGGTATTTCTGGGAAATTATATGGGAGGGTATTGATTGAGAGGTTGAAGGCATGTACAGAGCATCAGATTGGGGTAGAGCAGTGTGGTTTCAGATGTGGTAGAGGATGTGTGGATCAGGTGTTTGCTTTGAAGAATGCATGTGAGAAATACTTAGAAAAGCAAATGGATTTGTATGTAGCATTTATGGACCTGGAGAAGGCATATGATAGAGTTGATAGAGATGCTCTGTGGAAAGTATTAAGAATATATGGTGTGGAGGCAAGTTGTTAGAAGCAGTGAAAAGTTTTTATCGAGGGTGTAAGGCATGAGTATGAGTAGGAAGAGAAGAAAGTGATTGGTTCTCAGTGAATGTTGGTTTGCGGCAGGGGTGTGTGATGTCTCCATGGTTGTTTAAGTTGTTTATGGATGGGGTTGCTAGAGAGGTGAATGCATGAGTTTTGGAAAGAGGGGCAAGTATGCAGTCTGTTTTGGATGAGAGAGCTTGGGAAGAGAGTCAGTTGTTGTTCGCTAATGATACAGCGCTGGTGGCTGATTCGGGTGAGAAACTCTAGAAGCTGGTGACTGAGTTTGGGAAAGTGTATGAAAGAAGAAAGCTGAGAGCAGATGTGAATAAGAGCTAGGTTATTATATAGGTACAGTAGGGTTGAGGGACAAGTCAATTGGGAGGTAAATTTGAATGGAGGAAAAACTGGAGGAAGTGAAGTGATTTAGATATCTGGGAGTGGATTTGGCAGCGGATGGAACCAAGGAAGCGGAAGTGAATCATAGTGTGGGGGGAGAAGGCGAAAGTTCTGGGAGCGTCGAAAAATGTATGGAAGTCGAAAACGTTATCTTGGAAAGCAAAAATGGGTATGTTTGAAGGAATAGTGGTTCCAACAATGTTATATGGTTCCGAGGCGTAGGCTATAGATAGAGTTGTGCGGAGGAGGGTGGATGTGTTGGAAATGAGATGTTTGAGGACAATATGTAGTGTGAGGTGGTTTGACCGAGTAAGTAATGAAAGGGTAAGAGAGATGTGTGGTAATAAAAAGAGTGTGGTTGAGAGAGCAGAAGAGGGTGTTTTGAAATGGTTTGGTCACATGGAGTGAATGAGTGAGGAAAGATTGACAAAGAGGATATATGTGTCAGAGGTGGAGGGAACGAGGAGAAGTGGGAGAGCAAATTGGAGGTGGAAAGATGGAGTGAAAAAGATTTTGAGTGATCGGGGCCTGAACATGCAGGAGGGTGAAAGGCATGCAAGGAACAGAGTGAATTGGAACGATGTGGTATACCGGGGTCGACGTGCTGTCAATGGATTGAACCAGGGCATGTGAAGCGTCTGGGGTAAACCATGGAAAGTTTTGTGGGGCCTGGATATGGAAAGGGAGATGTGGTTTCGGTGCATTATACATGACAGCTCGAGACCAAGTGTAAACGACTGTGGCATTTGTTTTTTTCCCCTAGCGCTACCTCGCGCATATGCAGGGGGATTGGGTTGTCATTTCATGTGTGGCGGGGTGGCTACGGGAATGAATAAGGGCAGACAGTATGAATTAAGTACATGTGTATATATTTATATGTCTGTGTGTGCATATATATGTATAGTTGAGATGTATAGGTATGTATATGTGCGTGTGTGGACATGTATGTATATGCATGTGTATGTGGGTGGGTTGGGCCATTCTTTCGTCTGTTTCCTTGCGCTACATCGCTAACGCGGGAGACAGAGACAAAGTATAATAAATAAGTAAAAAAATAAGAAATATATATATATATATATATATATATATATATATATATATATATATATATATATATATATATATATATATATATATATATATATATATATATATATATAAAATGTGTGTATGTGTGAACATCCCCCAGCTTAGTGATATAATTGATAAGTGATTAATTGGGAGTATCATAAGCGTCTCACCAAAGAGACACAAGAGGAGAAAATGTTTTGTGGTGATGTGAGTTGTAGTGTGTGTGTGGGAGAAGCCTTGTGATCCACGGCCGCCGCTCGCCTCTCACACAGAGGTCAGACCTCAAGCACCTCTCCCTCCTGACTTGTTAATGCCTCTCTCACTTGACGATCACAACCGAGTTGTACAGTGATTGCCCACACACACACACACACACACACGAGAATGAGATGGACCGTGTGCTCCTGTAGTACAAGCAAGAGAAGGGTGGAGCTGTCATAAGGTCCGCTGAAGTATTCTAATGTATAAGTCACAAGATGTGTTGAAAATTAGAAGTGATGATTCTCTCTCTCTCTCTCTCTCTCTCTCTCTCTCTCTCTCTCTCTCTCTCTCTCTCTCTCTCTCTCTCTCTCTCTCTCTCTCTCTCTCTCTCTCTCTCTCTCTCTCTCTCTCTCTCTCTCTCTCTCTCTCTCTCTCTCTCTCTCTCTCAGGAAGATCAACGGGAGTCGGCAAGTACACCGTGTTGTTACTTTTATATTCTCAGTCATCCAAAATGAGTCATTAGTAAGTGATTAACGAGTCATTAATAATAATTCAGGATTAAGACAGCTAATTCTCTGCAAAACGAAGCGCTAAAGAGAAATCCAATATCGTAGATAACAAGATAAGAACTGTTGATTGCCAATAAGCATGTGAGCCGGCTGCCTGGTGATGTTGCCTGTCGCCCACCAGAATACTAATTTAGTCATTGCATTTTAGAACCACAAGATCTTGGTCGTGAACGCCTTGAGAAGTGTATGAGTCACAGACCCGTACTGTTGTCTCTACAGAAAGAGCTACTTCCTTTATACTGAACGTGAAAGCAGGTGGGAATCAGAGGTATCTTAAGAACAAGACCAGAGAAGAATCACCAAATCTCACTTGTATAGAAGGAGGAGAACGGAAAGCTGTAACGGAACTTGGAACTACCATTAATGTCGAGGAAAATGTAGATTTTGATATTCTCTTCTGTGAGAGACAATATCAGAGAAAGACTGGGAGATAACAGAGCTTGGATCTCCATGACGAAGGCCAGTGGCACTACATGACAGGTTATAACGACTGGTACGATAAACCAGGTCACTAAGTGGTGTTCAGAGATCATGTAAAACATCAACAAGTATTTGTCAGAGTTAGAGAACTTAGGAAGTGTCAAAAACACATGACTATAACGTCAAAGCGATCGAGGGAACCAAGAAAAAAAGCGAGGAATATCTGCAAGTCTCAAGGGTAAGGACAACAGAACAGACTAACGTGTGGGTTCCTCTGGGACGCTGAGTCCTCGAGAGTTCAAACAATTGATGTACTCATAACATGAGATCAGAGACGAGGAAAAGTAATAGGAAATGATGTTGGGGTAGAGAAAGAAGGACCCAATACATATTGAAACACTGGAACAGAAATTGGGGACAGTAAATTCGAAAGACGGTATAGATTGCTATAGAGAGGTCAATGCACTCTGTTTGAGACAGCATACTCAGAGGATATCCTAGTGAGTTAGATGAAAGGTTCAGATGATGTAAAGTATTGTGGGTCAGTGTATAATGGAGATCATGTAGACTCTAAGTTGGACGGGAGACAGGGAGGTGGACGAACTTCAACTGCGCCAGACCTTGGATTGCACCAGAACTGAGATGTGAGTGAAGTGTAAGGTTGACAGAGGCGAGTACATATTGCAACTAAAGAAGCGACGACACCAAATGAAGAAAAGAACAATGAAGATGATATGATTTTATAATTACATAGCCCCATGAACCCTTTCACGGGCTCCTAAAACTCTAAGGCTGCACTACAATTTTTTAGAGGGAAATTGTGGACACCTTTTACAGTGAGAAGTTCTTAGATAAGATTGTACGTCTTGATTCAGTGACAGTGACAACCTCACCAGTGGTGACTTTCTATCTGTAATGTAACAGTATGCAGGTGGAGTTTGGTCACACGAGAGAAGAGAATCAAAGAGGATTGGTAGACATAGTTAAGACATACAAGAACGATCCGTAAGGATTCCCCTCAGTATGGAGTTATATAGCCTCTGGGTGCTTAAGCATACAAAGAAACTTGAGACTAAGGAGAAATGTCTTGGGGTGGTTGTGTGAGGCAGAGAAATAGAAAAAATCAGCAGGTAAAACATTGGCGGACATGAACGAACAACAGCTCGAATAGGTCATAAATGTTAAGTGACTTTCGAGTCAAACTAAAAGTACTGGACACGAATGCAAGATGGACAGGTGGTAAATGGTAAACAACGGAATTCAAGCCCCCTTGTTGGGGAGGACGAACCAGATAGTGTTGCAGGAGCAGAGACGATGATTACTGAGGAGCTATGGTCTCTAACTGTCCAGGGGCGTATGTCATACCAAGGAGGGAAGTTGGTGCTCCTGACAAGGGAGAAGGTAAAGCTTGAAGAAGTACTGGAGGACGCATCATTCATATGGGACAGTAAAGGATGATGATCATTCATATGGGACAGTAAAGGATGATGATCATTCATATGGGACAGTAAAGGATGATGATCATTCATATAGGACAGTAAAGGATGATAATCACTGAAAATCCTGCAAAGAAATGCACTGGTGTACATGTGGTTTAGCCATCATACTCAAGGGGTTAAATCTATAGAACTGATATTAACTCATCATAGTAAGGGGTTAAATCTATGTTAACTGAGGTTCACTCAACATACGTAAGGTCAGTACATCATAAGTGAGGTCAGTACATCATACCTTTGGTCAATGCATCATACATAAAGTTAGCACATGAGACATAAGGTCAGTACATCTTACGAAAGGTTAGTACATGAGACATAAGGTCAGTACATATACGTAAAGTAAGTACACCTAAGACTCACTCATCATACATATGGGGTTATATCAACGTAAAAAATAAAAAACAAAAGTAATTTGCTTCGTGTGACACACCAGACCTGTGACACACCAGACCTATAGTCCATGGCGTTGTCGCACTCCCTGAATTAGCTACTTATAAAGTTATAAAACATTTCGAAAACTACTGAGAGATGGAGGGAAAGTAGGGTTGTGGGTGGATTGTGGTAGGGGGGGGGGGGGACGCTGTAGTGTTAGATCTGTTCAATTTTTACTGGGTTGAATGGTAAGTTATCTTGACTGAATGGTCGGTTAGGTTAATGGGTGGCGTAGGTTATCTTGGTTGATTGGTAGGTTATCTTGACTGACTTGTAGGTTATCTTGGTCGATTGGTTGGTTACATTGACTAATTGGTTGGCTACCTTGGCCAAACGATAGGTAATCTTGACTTACTCGTTGGTTATCTTGGCTACATGGTTGGTTATCTTATTTCAATTTTACACAAAAATATCGATAATCATTGATGTGAAATGCTTTATTCTCTCTCTCTCTCTCTCTCTCTCTCTCTCTCTCTCTCTCTCTCTCTCTCTCTCTCTCTCTCTCCCCCCAACGAGTCCATTAGCCGCGCCTCTACGAGACCGCCTGTAAAGTTGTCATTAATCACCGGGTCCCGACCTGCAATAAATATTATCTGCAAACATCATGTAATTTGTCATAATTATGAGGGCGACAGATTTCCACCAGACTTGGCCCAGCCAGACGGCTTGTGGTGAGCGGGGGATTGCGCTGGGCAGCACCTCCCCCCCGTGTGTGTGTGTGTGGAGTGTGCTGTGCAGCCTATCGATTTGTGTAGATTGTACTGAGCAGCAAACCAGTATGTTGCGTGTGTTGAGCAGCCCACAGATGTGTGTGGAGTCTGCTGAACAGCTTACCGGTGTGTGCGCAGTGTACTGAGTAGCCTACCGTCGAATGTAGTGTGTGCTGAACATCCTACGGTGTGTTCAGTTTGCTAAGAAGCCTACTGGCGTGTGTACTGTGCTGGGTAGCTTACGGTGCGTGCAGTGTGCTGAGCAGCCTGCCGACGTGTGTAGAGTTGCTGAGCAACCTATGGTGAGTAACGAGTGTACTCAGCAGCCTCCCGGTGTGTGGTCAGTGTGCTGAGCAACCCACCGGTGTGTGTAGATTGCCAAGCAGCCCATCGATGACTGGGTGGTATGATGGTGAGCACTACGCTGTGTCTGGGAAGTGCGTTGTGAGGGGAGTACACCGACCAACCCACCGTACATTGTCCTGACCAGCCCACCAGTGAGTGTACATTGTCCTGACCAGCCCACCAGTGAGTGTACATTGTCCTGACCAGCCCACCAGTGAGTGTACATTGTCCTGACCAGCCCACCAGAGTATAGGTGGGCCTGCGTCCTCCTGCTGGTGGTGAGAGCATGATTGGACTCGCGTTCTCGTATCACCCACCTACACACCTGGGAGAGCGTTGTGATAGTGTAAGAAACCCGGTATCCACATCTCCCTCACTAGCCTCACTGAATAAGATAACTTTCAGTACAGGAAATAACGGAAAACAATAAAGAAAATATATAAAAGAAATTATTGGAAAGGAGGCGTTTGCTTCCTCTACTATCGTCATATAAGCAAGTTATACATTATCTCGTTCACTGCCTTCGTGTCAACCCTCTTCCATTCCTTCACTCAATACCTGGATAACATCAATTACCAATACATCTTCAGCTCCAACGAAAACGTTTCCAACGTTTTCTAACATCTGTCTGAAGGTCCAACTGGCTTAGATGCATTTTCTTTTCTCGTTGCTTTCAACTAAGTTTTATATCACATTCGATTTTGTTTCGTCTCCCGTACAGTCATCTTCCAGACTGTATGGCGTCGACTGAAACTGTAAATCAGTTCGTATTATTTGTCGAGAAAGCGACTTAAAGCGGCTTACATGAGCAGGAAAGGACCCGGGTGATGCTATGCACCTGTACTGTCACTTGTGTCTTCTGTATTACTGAGAGAAACACACGAGGACACAAGCGTTGTCGCACACAATGAACTGCACAAAATGATATGAATCAAATCACCAGACTTACATCGCAAACAACACTGGTGTTGCACCGGGAAGAATATCAACTATACTCACATTCGCTAAACAAATGATGCAGTGCTGAAGGAAATTAATCACAGGACCAAAGCATTTGAGTGACAGATAATACTCCAGGCTGAGCGATAGCTTAGCCCCAACTAGCCAGCTAGAGAAGGATAGGTCATACACAGGTGAGGCCTTTCCACGCTATCCTCGGTACCAGACCTTGATGAGGTCATCACAACCTTGACCCACACAGGAGCACATGTAAGCAGTATGCACAGTGATGCTGATGGTAGTGTAAGGTCGGTGTGAGGGTTATATAGATTCTTCCCTTCGTTTTCCCTTGCGAAGGTCTCGAGGTCCTGCCTCTCTGTCACCATCGTCTGCCCCCCTGCTCCCTTCCCAAGCCTTGTGAACACAACCCGGCACAAAGGAGTGCCAGTTGAACCCGTGATGATTCTGGCGAGGTAATCTTATAGGCGCAAGAGAATCTCAAAGGCCCCGAGACTGTATGGGCCAAACATCCCGGGGTAATCTCTCGTGTGGTATCTCCATTCTTGGCAATACTCGAAACCGTTCTTTAGTCGGCACATAATCTAAGGTTATTGGAAACCCGGCAGAGCCTTTGTGCGACTCAAGAGCAACAAGATGACAGATCTACCTCTCCTACCCAGTCCTAATTACTGACTAAAAGAAATTCTCACAGTTCATACAATAATAAGATCTTTCAAAGTAATGCATCGCTGAGAGATCTCTAATTTTGTATATAAAAGTATTCCAGAACGACGATTCTGAACTGCTACAGGAATAACTGGATATCAACGTACAATTCGGGTTGTAGCAGTTAGCGTTACAGACTGACGCATGCACGCATGGGCGGCCGGAAACTGACCCGCATGGGCTCGAACCCTGGCAACGAACTGTCGTTCCACAGTCCACCAGGCTGTTTATATTTCCCTCCGAGCTGGTCTATATATAGTTTAGGCTGGGATATATATATATATATATATATATATATATATATATATATATATATATATATATATATATATATATATATATATATATATATATATATATATATATGCTATTTTATGTGTGGCGGGTCGGCGACGGAATTGGATGAAGACAGCAAGTATGAATATGTACATGTGTATATATGTATATGTCTGGGTATGTATATGTATGTATATGTGCGCGTGTGGGCGTTTATGTATATACATGTGTATGTGGGTGGGTTGGGCTATCCCTCGTCTGTTTCCTTGCGCTACCTCGCTAACGCGGGAGACGGCGATTAATAATAATAATAATAATAATAATAATAATAATAATAATAATAATAATAATAATAATAATAATAATGATAATAAAGATAATAATGATAATAATAATAATAATGATAACAATAATGATAATGATAATAATAATAATAATAATAATGATAATAATAATGATAATAATAATAATAATAATAATAATAATAATAATAATAATAATAATAATAATAATAATAATGATAATAATAATAATAATAATAATAATAATAATAATAATAATAATAATAATAATAATAATGATAATAATAATAATAATGATAATAATAACATTGATAATAATAATGATAATGTAGAAATAAAGTAAATGAGATGGCATTGATTAGGGCATCAGTAGTACGTGTTGTCTTGGCTGACATTAACAAAATACAAGATATTGAACTGGGCAAAATCAAACGTTGAACACAGTGCTCGCTCGAGTGAAAATTTCCGAGTGCAACTGATTCACGAAACGTCTGTAAACATTATATGTTCCCGATCCAACCGCGTCACACTCAGCACCCACGAAATCACGACACAATGTTCGACATCATGACCAGAACGTCCCATACTGGCACATGGACCAAACACAGGCCAAGATGGTAAAGTGAGTGTGTGTGGACATCACCCAACAAGTGAGAATGTGTGGACGTCACCCACTAAGTGAGAGTGTGTGGACGTCACCCAACATCATGTGAGACTGTGTGGATGTCACCCACCAAGTGAGAGTATTTGGACGTCACCCAACATGTGCGAGTATGTGGATGTCACCCAATATGTGAGAGTATGTGGATGTCACCCAAGTGAGCGTATGTGGACGTCACCCAACAAGTGAGAGTATGTGGATGTCACCCAAGTGAGCGTATGTGGACGTCACCCAACAAGTGAGAGTATGTGGATGTCACCCAAGTGAGAGTATGTGGACGTCACCCAACATGTGAGAGTATGTGGATGTCACCCAATATGTGAGAGTATGTGGATGTCACCCAAGTGAGCGTATGTGGAAGTCACCCAACAAGTGAGAATGTGTGGACGTTACCCAACAAGTGAGAGTGTGTAGACGTCACCCACCAATTGAGAGTATGTGGACGTCACCCAACATGTGAGTGTGTGGACGTCATGCAACAAGTGAGAGTGTGTGGACGTCATGCAACAGGTGAGAGTGTGTGGACGTTATGCAACAAGTGGGAGTGTGTGGACGTCATGCAACAAGTGAGAGTGTGTGGACGTCATGCAACAAGTGAGAGTGTGTGGACGTCATGCAACAAGTGAGAGTGTGTGGACGTACCCAGCAACACATCACTAAGTTCTACAAACTCAAATTTCTCTCAGAAGTCAAACTTGATCCGTTCAAGACATCGTCATAAAATCACAAGTACGACCGTTTACAAGGCTGTACATTGTGGCTGTCTCATCCGATGCTTGAGACGACGTCTGCTGTCTCAAGGGGTCATCACCTGGTGCTGTGTGCGTCCGCCAGCAAGGCTGGACTAACACTGGAGTACCTCTACCCGAGAACCATCCACCCTCACTGTACAGTACCACCTACCGAGGAACCAAGGAAACGAGGACGGTATGTCACGAACGTTTCTGAGGTTCAACTGTCTGCGGGAATGGGTTCCGAGGCAGACGAAACACGACAGGGGGAAAAGAGAGTAGCCAGAAATAGTAAGTTTGGGTATGGATGTTTGTACGTGTGAATGAGTGAGAACTGACGACCTGAAGATGCGTGTGAATGTGATGGTGTAATGTCTACCCGTTCCTCTGTCTGATATCGAAAACGTCTGTTACGTGAGGCTGATCCGTCAGTGTCAGTGGAAAAGCGATTGAATGTGAAATGATATGTACGTAAAACGACATAGTAGAATATCAAAACCATGTTGCGTCTCTCTCTCTCTCTCTCTCTCTCTCTCTCTCTCTCTCTCTCTCTCTCTCTCTCTCTCTCTCTCTCTCTCTCTCTCTCTCTCTGCCCGTAGAATGAAACGTGTTCGACCCAGATGTACACATCATCATTTTGCCCAAAGAACCTCCGCTGTAATATGCCGGAGAGGAGAGCACCAGCCAGGGATGTGGAGGAGGTGTCGCCACTGTTCAGCCAGTGTCACAACGTGACGCATGGTGTCCGCGGCGTCAGGTCTCCGCCGAGCATCAAGTGGTATATTCTCTGAAGCGATGACCTTGAGGCGTCGTGCAGATCCCAGTTATACTCGCATTGTCGAACCTCCTCTTTGTTGTGAGCTCAGAGCTTCGCACACACGGTTGGTCTGTGAGGAAAGACGTAGGGATTTCATCTCAAAGCCATCGTCTGCTGCGTTGATGGTCATGATTTTGGGAAGAAAGTGTTGGCAGGTATGAACGAAGTGGCAGGAGAGAGTTTTCAGCTTCCTTGACAGTGATGTAAAACTCAGACGCAGCTGTACCAACTGCCCAGTTAAAGTACTCACGGAAGACGCGTGCAAACCTCCTTCACCCGTGGTCTTGACTGCCAACAGTGGGTAACATTGTTCTGTATCTCTCCCCGTAGTGGTGGGCCAGCCATCATGGGGCGCCACCTTCCCTGCATCACTGAGCCTCGCTTCCCTTCTTCCTGAACGTGTGCCGTTCGGCGAGGGTCCCCAAGTGTAGTGTGTACATACATGGCACAGCTGTTGTGTGGCCGCTAATGCTCCCGCCTGTGTGTCTGGCGAGCCACAGTGAACACGCTGTGTCTGGGCGTCGCGAGGCGGGACGTGTTACAGGGGCGACGTCCAACATGGACCTCCCGTGGCCACACTGGTGGCTCGAAGGATAAACAAAAATGTTTTCTTCTTCGAAAATTTGATGGTAGTTGCCATGGTGTTGTTGCCTGGCTGACAGTCGCCATGGTGTTGTTGTTGCCTGGCTGACAGTTGTCATGGTGTTTTGTTGCCTGGCTGACAGTTGTCATGGTGGTGTTGTTGTCTGGCTGACAGTCGCCATGGTGTTGTTGTTGCCTGGCTGACAGTTGTCATGGTGTTTTGTTGCCTGGCTGACAGTTGTCATGGTGGTGTTGCTGCCTGGCTGACAGTTGTCATGGTGGTGTTGCTGCCTGGCTGACAGTTGTCATGGTGTTGTTGCTGCCTGGCTGACAGTTGTCATGGTGGTGTTGCTGCCTGGCTGACAGTTGTCATAGTGTTGTTGCTGCCTGGCTGACAGTTGTCATGGTGTTGTTGCTGCCTGGCTGACAGTTGTCATGGTGTTGTTGCTGCCTGGCTGACAGTTATCATGGTGGTGTTGCTGCCTGGCTGACAGTTGTCATGGTGTTGTTGCTGCCTGGCTGACAGTTGTCATGGTGTTGTTGCTGCCTGGCTGACAGTTGTCATGGTGTTGTTGCTGCCTGGCTGACAGTTATCATGGTGTTGTTGCTGCCTGGCTGACAGTTGTCATGGTGGTGTTGCTGCCTGGCTGACAGTTGTCATGGTGGTGTTGCTGCCTGGCTGACAGCTGTCATGGTGGTGTTGCTGCCTGGCTGACAGTTGTCATGGTGGTGTTGCTGCCTGGCTGACACAAGCAGCGGGTCATAATACACTGATAATTTGTGCCACACGGAAATTCGCTTTATTTGTTTGTTTGTTTCCTCTATCCTCTGGCTTGTGGAATGTAGGGAACTTGGGGCTCAACGTAATGGATACTTGCTCTCTCTAGTTCCAGCTAATTTTTCTCAGTGGCAATTCATATGTCGCGAAAATAGTACCCTTAATAGATATGTTAGGGCAGGTATGTTGTCCCATGGTTTGCGTACATCAATATTGTCACTACAGACTAAGGAACGCATGTCAGTGTGTTTATTTCTGCATAAGGAATATTGCAGTGATCTATATATGAGGTCTGAATGCATGGTTCCTCGCAGACTAGAATAGATGCTACCTTACTGACACCGTTGGCAAGAGTGCGTGAGACAAGTTTGGATTTCAAGGTCGAATTCTCTGATGTGTGGAGGCAGGAAGTGGAGCCACGGGACCCGCCTGGTACTTTGATGTACTTCAGATTTAGGTAAATCCCTCCTGGCGATGTGCAGGACGAATACTGTGCCACTGATGTCAACCGATATGAAGGTAAATATGCCTTGTGGGAGGTTCGCTTCATGGAATTGTTTTCCTTTATCAAAAG
This sequence comes from Panulirus ornatus, assembly GCF_036320965.1. Classification (NCBI taxonomy): domain Eukaryota; kingdom Metazoa; phylum Arthropoda; class Malacostraca; order Decapoda; family Palinuridae; genus Panulirus; species Panulirus ornatus. Next base: position 24,703,553 of record NC_092229.1, on the reverse strand, counting down.
TGAGAGAGCATCGTACATTTGATTAATCCTAGTCAAACCAGGGTAGCAGGGACGAGTCTGGTGGAGATGAGTTTAATGAGGAACTCAGAACACAACAGGGAACTATGGAGAAGGGAAATGTTCGACGCCAGAGCCTTCGTCCCACACTGGCTGTAACCCATTCGTCTGGAGCCACCGCCTCTTAGAGCCTGAATTTGCCCACTGTAACCCCAGGTCATGACCCACCCACAACGCTGAGGTCCGCAGTGTACTGACTGGCTACATCAGACGAGTGTATGTGGTACGTTATACCTGCCTCGTGCGCAGCGATCATGAGAAACTTAACACAAAAGTGAAATGTTTTGGCGCACAGTCGAGCTGAGTGGGCTCACAAGGCTATGTAGGTCTCACTGATACTATATACGACACAAATTCTATTCAAATGAATTACTTTATAATTCATTCATACATTTTCAGTCTTCATATATTTCTTCATTTTTTTTCATACATATTCGCCATTTCCCGTGTTAGCGAGGAAGCGTCAAGAACAGAGAACTGAGCCTTAGAGGGTATATCCTCACTTGGCCCCCTTCTCTGTTCCTTCTTTTCGAAAACCAAAAACGAGAGGGGAGGATTTCCAGCCCCCCGCTCCCTCCACTTTTAAGTCGCCTTCTACGACAAACACGGAATATGTGGGAAGTATTCTTTCTCCCCTATCCCTAGGGATATATATGTTATTTATTTATTTTGCTTTGTCGCTGTCTCCCGCGTTAGCGAGGTAGCGCAAGGAAACAGACGAAAGAATGGCCCAACCCACCCACATACACATGTATATACATACACGTACACACACGCAAATATACATACCTATACATCTCAATGTATACATATATATACATACACAGACATATACATATATACACATGTACATAATTCATACTGTCTGCCTTTATTTATTCCCATCGCAACATATGTAATAACAACCCCCTCCCTCCTCATGTGTGCGAGGTAGTGCTAGGAAAAGACAACAAAGGCCCCATTCGTTCGCACTCAGTCTCTAGTTGTCATGAAATAATGCACCGAAACCACAGCTCCCTTTCCACATCTAGGCCCCACAGAACTTTCCATGGTTTACCCCAGGCGCTTCACATGCAGTCAAAACAATGATCACCTTAAAAACTATGATCATTGTATTGACTGGAGTAATGTCATCTCAGTTATTAACTCTAATTCCATTACCACGAGAAATATCATAGAATCTTCTATTATCAAATACGCAAAGAATCATAATCTTTATATTAGTAATGGTCTATACAAATTGGATAACTTTATTGTTGATAAAATTTATAAAGTGATAAGTTTATGAACGCTCGTTGTATGTCTTGGACAATCGCATGTTTACCAAATGTCGTCCTAGCTTCGTCTTTTCGATGTATATCAACTAACTTATATTTCTCTCTTGTGTCTCCCTTGATGATGTGATTATTACACGAAAGTACACTTGGGAACTTATCGTGTTTCATTTTCCTCGTGGAGTCATAGGAATATCTTGATCACGCGCAAAATTGTGATCCTTTCCAAGATATATACATATACACACATGTACATAATTCATAATTGCTGCCTTTATTCATTCCCGTCGCCACCCCGCCACACATAAAATGACAATACCCTCCCCCAGCATGCGCGCGAGGTAGCGCTAGGAAAAGACAACAAAGGCCACATTCGTTCACACTCAGTCTGTAGCTGTCATGTATAATGCACCGAAACCACAGCTCCCTTTCCACATCCAGACCCCACAAAACTTTCCATTGTTTACTCCAGACGCTTCACATGCCCTGGTTCAATCCATTGACAGCACGTCGATCCCAGTATACCACATCGTTCTAATTCACTCTATTCCTTGCACGCCTTTCACCCTCCTGCATGTTCAGGCACCGATCTCTCAAAATCTTTTTCACTCTATCTTTCCACCTCCAATTTGGGCTCCCACTTTTCCTCGTTCCCTCCACCTCTGACACATATATCCTCTTGGTCAATCTTTTCTCACTCATTCTCTCCATGTGACCAAACCGTTTCAAAACACCCTCTTCTGCTCTCTCAACCACACTCTTTTTAGTACCGCACATCTCTCTTACCCTTTCATTACTTACTCGATCAAACCACCTCACACCACATATTCTCCTCAAACATCTCATTTCCAACATATCCACCCTCCTCCGCAGAACTCTATCTACAGCCCACGCCTCGCAACCATATAACATTGTTAGAACCACTATTCCTTCAAACAAACCCATTTTTGCTTTCCGAAATAATGTTCTCGACTTCCACACATTCTTCAACGCTCCCAGAACCTTCGCCCTCTCTCCCACCATGTGACTCACTTCCGCTTCCATGGTTCCATCCGCTGCCAAATCCACTCCCAGATATTTAAATAATTTCACTTCCTCCAGTTTTTCTCCATTCAGACTTACCTCCCAATTGACTTGTCCCTCAACCCTACTGTACCTAATAACCTTGCTTTTATTCACATTTACTCTCGGCTTTCTTCTTTCACATACTTTAACAAACTTAGTCACCAGCTTCTGCAGTTTCTTACCCAAATCAGCCACCAGCACTGTATCATCAGCGAACAACTACTGACTCACTTCCTAAGCCCTCTCATTCATAACAGACTGCATACTTGCCCCTCTCTCTAAAACTCTTGCATTCACCTCCCTAACGACCCCACCCAAAAACAAATTAAACAACCATGGAGACATCACGCATCCCTGCCGTAAACCAACATTCACTAAGAACCAATCACTCTCCTCTCTTCCTACTCGTACACATGCCTTACATCCTCGATAAAAACTTTTCACTGCCTCTAGCAACTTGCCTCCCACACCATAAGCTCTTAATACCTTCCACAGAGCATCTCTGTCAACTCTATCATATGCCTTCTCCAGGTCCATAAATGCTACATACAAATCCATTTGTTCTTCTGAGTATTTCTCACATACGTTCTTCAAAGCAAACACCTGATCCACGCATCCTCTACCACTTCTGAAACCACACCGCTCTTCCCCAATCTGATGCTATGTACTTGCCTTTACCTCAGTCAATATCCTCCCATATAATTTCCTAGGAATACTCAACAAACTTATACCTCTGTAATTTGAAGACTCACCTTTATCCCCTTTGCCTTTGCACAATGGCACTATGCATGCATTCTGCCAATCCTCAGGTACCTCACCATGAGCCATACATACACTGAATATCCTCACCAACCAGTCAACTACACAGTCATCCCTTTTTTAATAAATTCCACTGCAATATCATCCAAACCCGCCGCCTTGCCGGCTTTCATCTTCCCCAAAGCTTTCACCTCCTCCTCTCGGTTAATCAAACCATTCTCCCTGACCCTCTCACTTCGCACACCACCTCGACCAAAACATCCTATATCTGCCACTCTATCATCTAACACATTCAACAAATCTTCAAAATTCTCACTCCATCTCCACCTCACATCATGACTACTTGTTATCATCTCCCTATCTGCCCCCTTCACCAATGTACCAATTTGTTCTCTTGTCTTATTTACCACCATCCAAAACATATTTTTATTCTTCCTAAAATTTAATGATACTCTCTCACCCCAATTCTCATTTGCCCTCTTTTTCACCTCTTGCACCTTTCTCTAAACCTCCTGCCTCTCTCTTTTATACATCTCCCACTAATTTGCACTATTTCCCTGCAAAAATCGTCCAAATGCCTCTCTCTTCTCTTTCACTAATAGTCTTACTTCTTCATCCCACCACTCACTACCCTTTCTGATCTACCCACCTCCAACGCTTCTCATGCCACAAGCATCTTTTGCGCAAGCCATCACAGCTTCCCTAAATTCGTCCCATTCTTCCCCCACTCCCTTTACGTCCTTTGCTCTCACCTCTTTTTTTTTTTTTCCCCAAAAGAAGGAACAGAGAAGGGGGCCAGGTGAGGATATTCCCTCAGAGGCCCAGTCCTCTGTTCTTAATGCTACCTTGCTAACGCGGGAAATGGCGAATAGTTTGAAAAAGATACATATATATATATATATATATATATATATATATATATATATATATATATATATATATATATATATATATATATATATATATATATATATATATAAATATATATATATATATATATATATATATATATATATATATATATATATATATATATATATATATATATATATATATATATATATATATATATATCGTATGTGTGCGTAATGTACACGTTTGCTAACGGATGTCAATACATTTTTCTCTTCCTTTTACGTGTAGGAAATGTGGCACATAATTGCCTGGACTACAGTAAGAAACACTGTATCATCTCATGAAAGAATAAACACTAGCAATCCACGATATACCCGTGCACTACGGAACCTATCCTTATCACCATTACTCTAGCCTCAGTGTCATAGGTGGATGAGGCAGACCCCAATATTATTATCATATGTTTAAAGATATCTTAAAAGATATCTTCAAGATATCTCAGAACTCGCGAGAAGGGAAAAATCTGAGTCCCAAGGAAGAGCTTATTTTACATCTTTTATGTTGTCTGTGGTATTGACAGGCTTTGTTCTCTGCACAAGAGGTTTAATGTAAAAGTTCTTTTTTAAGATATCACACAGGGGACGTATGGCTCTGTAAAACTCAGAATATGTCTGATTTTTGCGTAACGAAAATTGCTGATATGAAATGGTAAACAAAAATAACAAAGATACACAAATAATTTGCCTTAGCATTGTTATCACGGCCTAAGTTTTGAAGCTTACGAACCGAAAAATAAGAAATGAATATCAAAAACTCGATTTTTTTTCGTTGTTTTGAATATCATGTTGTGGTTGTGAGAATTCACTATCAGATGCATTTGACCTTTCCCACACTTGGAGAACAAAAGTTCTTTAGGAAGATTAATGCTTATCTCCTGTATCTGTAAACAAAACTAATGACAATAATGACAAAAAAAGGCCCTAAGATTTCTGAGAAAAATATAAATATCATCCTTCAAATAGGCGTACGAACCCCACTTGTTATCATCATCCTTCTAACAGGCGTACGAACCCCACTTGTTGTCATCATCCTTCTAATGGGTGTACGAACCCCACTTGTTGACATAATTGAAGCGAAAGAAACATTTATCTCAGATGTGTATTGTAAACACTTAAGAATATCACGAACAGTTAACCTTCTCTCCTCAGAATTGTCTCCGGAATTCCATGAATATCTTGAGAACATTTGAGCAACATCAACTGTGTTGGAGAAATGCACATGTCCTTTTGTGACCATACCTTTAGAACCACAGTATTCTATCATCTCCACCAACAGTATGTCACTGAACGATCATCTCCATCAACAGTGTGTCACCGGACGATCATCTCCACAAACAGCGTGTCACCAGACGATCATATCCAACAACAGTGTGTCATCGAACGATCATCTCCACCAATAGTGTGTCACCGGATGATCATTTCCGCCAACAGTGTGTCACTGGATGATCATCTCCACCAACATTGTGTCACCGGATGATCATCTTCACCAAAAGTGTGTCACTGGATGATCATCTCCACCAACAGTGTGTCACCGGATGATCGTCTCCACCAACAGTGTGTCACTGGATGATCATCTCCAACAACAGTGTGTCACTGGACGATCATCTCCAACAACAGTGTGTCACTGGATGATCATCTCCACCAACAGTGTGTCACCGGATGATCATCTCCACCAACAGTGTGTCACCGGATGATCATCTCCACCAACAGCGTGTCACCGGACGATCATATCCAACAACAGTGTGTCATCGGATGATCATCTCCACCAACAGTGTGTCACCGGATGATCATCTCCACCAACAGTGTGTCACTGGATGATCATCTCCACCAACAGTGTGTCATTGGATGATCACATCCACCAACATTGTGTCACTGGATGATCACATCCACCAACAGTGTGTCACTGGATGATCATCTCCACCAACAGTGTGTCACCGGATGATCATCTCCACCAACATTGTGTCACTGGATGATCACATCCACCAACAGTGTGTCACTGGATGATCACATCCACCAACAGTGAGTCACTGGATGATCACATCCACCAACATTGTGTCACCGGATGATCATCTCCACCAACATTGTGTCACTGGATGATCATCTCCACCAACATTGTGTCACTGGATGATCACATCCACCAACAGTGTGTCACTGGATGATCACATCCACCAACAGTGTGTCACCGGATGATCATCTCCACCAACATTGTGTCACTGGATGATCATCTCCACCAACAGTGTGTCACCGGATGATCATCTCCACCAACAGTGTGTCACCGGATGATCATCTCCACCAACATTGTGTCACTGGATGATCATCTCCACCAACATTGTGTCACTGGATGATCACATCCACCAACAGTGTGTCACTGGATGATCACATCCACCAACAGTGTGTCACCGGATGATCATCTCCACCAACATTGTGTCACTGGATGATCATCTCCACCAACAGTGTGTCACCGGATGATCATCTCCACCAACATTGTGTCACCGGATGATCATCTCCACCAACATTGTGTCACTGGATGATCACATCCACCAACAGTGTGTCACTGGATGATCACATCCACCAACAGTGTGTCACCGGATGATCATCTCCACCAACATTGTGTCACTGGATGATCACATCCACCAACAGTGTGTCACTGGATGATCACATCCACCAACAGTGTGTCACTGGATGATCACATCCACCAACAGTGTGTCACTGGATGACCACATCCACCAACAGTGTGTCACTGGATGATCACATCCACCAACAGTGTGTCACTGGATGATCACATCCACCAACAGTGTGTCACTGGATGATCACATCCACCAACAGTGTGTCACCGGATGATCATCTCCACCAACATTGTGTCACCGGATGATCATCTCCACCAACATTGTGTCACTGGATGATCACATCCACCAACAGTGTGTCACTGGATGACCACATCCACCAACAGTGTGTCACTGGATGATCACATCCACCAACAGTGTGTCACTGGATGATCACATCCACCAACAGTGTGTCACTGGATGATCACATCCACCAACAGTGTGTCACTGGATGATCACATCCACCAACAGTGTGTCACTGGATGATCACATCCACCAACAGTGTGTCACTGGATGATCACATCCACCAACAGTGTGTTACTGGATGATCACATCCACCAACAGTGTGTCACCGGATGATCACATCCACCAACAGTGTGTCACTGGATGATCACATCCACCAACAGTGTGTCACCGGATGATCATCTCCACCAACTGTGTGTCACTGGATGATCACATCCACCAACAGTGTGTCACTGGATGACCACATCCACCAACAGTGTGTCACTGGATGATCATCTCCACCAACATTGTGTCACCGGATGATCATCTCCACCAACAGTGTGTCACTGGATGATCACATCCACCAACAGTGTGTCACCGGATGATCATCTCCACCAACAGTGTGTCACTGGATGACCACATCCACCAACAGTGTGTCACTGGATGATCATCTCCACCAACATTGTGTCACCGGATGATCATCTCCACCAACATTGTGTCACCGGATGATCATCTCCACCAACAGTGTGTCACCGGATGATCATCTCCACCAACAGTGTGTCACTGGATGACCACATCCACCAACAGTGTGTCGCTGGATGATCACATCCACCAACAGTGTGTTACCCAAGGTTCGCACCATCGTGCTCAGGGGTTGTCCTATACAGAGTGAGGCAGTTGTTATAGACTAAGCTGGTGTGCTGAAAGGATGTTGGGCCTGGCTACAACATGATCCATGGCCTGAAGGTTAAGGAATATCTATCTATCTATCTATCTATCTATCTATCTATCTATCTGTCTGTCTGTCTGTCTGTCTGTCTGTCTGTCTGTCTGTCTGTCTCTCTCTCTCTCTCTCTCTCTCTCTCTCTCTCTCTCTCTCTCTCTCTCTCTCTCTCTCTCTCTCTCTCTCTCTCTCTCTCACTCTCTCTCTCTCTCTCTCTCTCTCTCTCTATATATATATATATATATATATATATATATATATATATATATATATATATATATATATATATATATATATATATTTCACATCCATCCACTACCGGTCATATGTAATGCACCGAAACCACAGCCTCCTATCCACATCCAAGCCCCACAGACCTTTCCATGGTTCACTCCGGCTGTTACACGTGTCCTGGTTTAGTCGATTCACAGCACGTCGACCCCTGTATACCACAATGTCCCAGTTCCATCTTTATATCTCACATGCACCCCAGAACCTGACGAGCTTACTCAGCACCTGACAAGGTAGCCTTCCATCTGAGTTGTGGAATGAGGCTTCACTGGCGCAGTAAGCAGCAGGCCGGCAAATATGGTTCAAGGAATCTTGGATGTCAGTCGCCAGGGGGGAGGTGGTATATACTACTGAGTACCGTCCTCATAGGTAGTTACAATGGGACTTTAGCGACACGATATTTCTACATCTAGTGATGCCAACAGTCCATCAGGCCTCGCGCTGCAGAGAATGTCGAGATATTCCCTGGCTGAGTGTGTGCAGTACATGGGAGGAATGTGTGGGGAGAAATGATCATGTTATGATGTTAAGCAGACAAGTGTGTGAGTGTTTGGATCCGCACATCGGGTTCGCGACAAGAACCACATGTTAGCCGCATCTCGCACAGATGAACCTCTCTTGAAGAAGATGATCCAGACGGATGTCACCTGTGACATACCTGGAGATCAACTCCGCACCACAAAGAATTTATAACAGCAACTGCATTATGAGATTCAACTTCACACACATCACCACACCTTCGCAATTTAGCAACGAGGTTTACAAGGCTGTAAACTGTAGACTGATATCAAGTACATCGGTATGACTCTAACATTACTCAGATGATCCTAGATCTGCAAACCTTGAGCCCCCAAATACATATGCAGCAACATGAAGAAGCTCACTTGCCATCATTCCACTGGAATTATAAAAATACTGATACATTCCCACAATCCAACAAGACTTCAGGTAACTTCAGCCATATACAGAGTCACATCTTGACAGTACCAACCAAGATGTGACACTGTTGATATTTCCTGGTGTCTCTGTAAAATTTCCTCCTCCTGTGATCTGGTACAATTTGCTTCTGAAGATGTGATGAAATACACGAAAGCGCTTGAGCAAATTTTCCTGCTTTGATTTTTCCTTCGTGGTTTACAAGTTCATCTGTGACTCTCGCGTGTCTGCTTCGTGATTACGATATATATATATATATATATATATATATATATATATATATATATATATATATATATATATATATATATATATATATATATATATATATATATTTTCTTTTCAAACCGTTCGCCATTTCCCGCATTAGCGAGGTAGCGTTAAGAACAGAGGACTGGGCCTTTGAGGGAATACCCTCACCTGGCCCAATTCTCTGTTCCTTCTTTTGGAAAATTAAAAAAAAAAAAAAAAAACGAGAGGGGAGGATTTCCAGCCCCCCGCTCCCTCCCCTTTTAGTCGCCTTTTACGACACGCAGGGAATACGTGGGAAGTATTCTTTGTCCCCTATCCCCAGGGATAATATATATATATATATATATATATATATATATATATATATAGGGGAGAAAGAATACTCCCCCTGCGTGTCGTAAAAGGTGACTAAAAGAACAGGGAGCGTGGGCTGAATATCCTCCCATCTCGTTTTTTATTTTCCAAAAGAAGGAACAGAGAAGGGGGCCAAGTGAGGATATTCCCTCAAAGGCTCAGCCCTCTGTTCTTAACGCTACCTCACTAACGTGGGAAATGGCGAATAATATGATATATATATATATATATATATATATATATATATATATATATATATATATATATATATATATATATATATATATATATATATATATGTATACTGTTTATACCAGCTGTTGAAACAGACTAGTTGTGGTTCCCAGGGTTTGTGACGCTGCTCCGGGTGAACTCTCTCATCAGTACAAACACTGTGCCTCTTTACCCATGTTATCCCTAGTTTACAACACTACAGTCATAACTACACGCTACATTCTAAACAGTAGCCATGTAGGCCGCTAGGGGCGCGACGATAGCCACCAAAGGTAAACACACGTAATATATTGTACGTTCTTCACAAGCAGGTGAGGTAACAGCTGACCAGCATCAGGACATGCAGTCAACTGTGTTCTTCTCGCTTTAAGATAATTATATAATATTACCCAGACAAAGCTCAGGTCTGCAGAAGATGGGGAGACTTTATGAAAAATGATGTAATGAGATAAGGTTAATCTCATTGGTTTATGAAGGACTTACAGGCAAAAGTAATGATTTGTACCGAAAAAGTTAAATTGGTATTATTTATGTTCGTGTGGTGATGCGGCGGTAAACAGACTCTGCTGGAGATGTGACGATACACAGACCACAGACACCACCGTTGATGTGGTGGTACGCAGACACTGCTGGTGATGTGGCTATACATAGATAACAAACACAATCCTCCTCCTCTCAAACACTCCTCCACACCTCGCACCACCTTTCTCATCACACGCAACCCATCCCACCTCACACATTCCTCCCCACCTCACACATTCCTCCCCACCTCACACATTCCTCCCCACCTCACACTTTCCTCCCCACCTCAGACAACCTTCCCTTCCTCACACACGGAGCACATTTCCTGTCGCCGGTTTTAAAAATTGGCCTTACATTGGCTACCTTCCAGTCGCCAGGGACTTTCCCTTCCTGCAAATAATCGTAGAATATCTAGGTGATCAGGAAGGCCAATTACCTGCCAGTTTCTTCCAACATACTGCAGGAAGCCAGCCGGCAATTAGTCTTATCTATCACCCGAATTATCAACAGATCCTTGCTAAAAGGGAAAGTCCCAGACGATCAGGAACTAGCTAACGTATCACCAATTTTCAGAAACGGTAACAGGAAATGTGCTTCCAGCTGCCGCCCGAATAGCCTCACTCCGGTTCGTGATAATGTGTTAGAAATAATAGTTAGATGCAAAGCGGTTAAATTCCGAGAAGGTAATAGGTTAATAACCGACCATCAACATGGTTTCCGTAATAAAAGATCATGTTTACCAAACTTAACCGTGATTTTGTGTCATATATATGGCAAATGAGACTCCATGATACCCTGAAAGACTTTCGTAAAGCCATGTATAACGTACCACATAAAACCCTGCCAAATGAAATTAAAACTCATGACACAAGAGACCGAATCTGCTCATGGACAGCCGACTGGCTGGAAATAGAGAGAGGTACAGGGGAAGCGTCTGCCCGGCTTCACGTGTCTCGTGGAGCTGACCACAAGGCCCTGTCATAGGACCCATATTTATTCATCATTTACATCAGTGACTTAGAAGCAGGACTCAGCAGGAGAATCCCATAATTCAACACAAGACTGGTACATAGAGGTAACTCTCAGGAAGACTGTCTGATGATTTATAGGAATTTAGATAAACTAGCAGAGTGCACAGAGCCATGGCAAATGCAAAGTTATGTACTCCGGTGCTAAAATTCTCAATCATGCGAGGTAAACCTCTACAAGAAGCTAAAGAAGAAAAGGATTATCAGTAAATACTTTAAACTGCTTGACTGTATACAGTAAAGCTAATAGGATATTAGTGTTCATAGTTGTAAACTACAAAACAAAGGATACGATACTGACCCTTTACAATGCCCTGGTTAGACCTCATTTTTAGTACGCTGTTCACTTCTGGTCAGCAAACCTGGTCATAGATTAAGAGAAACGCGAACGAGTTCAAAGAGCAACAAAACTATTACCTCACCTCATCAATAAGCCTCATGAAGAAAGACTCAGAGACTTTAAATTATTCTCTCTATAAAAGCAGAGACTCCAAGAACAACTGACACAAGTGTACAAAATACTAAATAACATCGATAACATATTGTACGAGAACTGCATCACCTTAGACAGACTGGGTCACCGGAGATAATGGTATGAAGACAGCAGGAGGATGTAACAGGCAGGTGGGCAACAACTTATGTATAGTGGAATATTATGATCACCTGCCTCATGGATCAGTGATTAAAAAGATTATGAATACCTTCAACTTGAAGCGCAACCCACCCCACTCTGCATAACTTTCCCCCACCACATATAAGCTTCACTATGTTACACAACCCTCCCCACCTTACACAACCCTCCCCACCTTACACAACCCTCCCCACCTTACACAACCCTCCCAACCACATATAGCTCTCCCTACCTCACACAACCTTCCCCACCACATATAGCCCTCTACATCTTACACAAACCTCCCCACCTCACACAACCTTTCTCACCACATATAGCCCTCCCCTCCTCACATAACCTCCCACCTCACACAACGCAGCCCACTTCCTACAACACCTTCCGCCCCACACATCCCTCCCCCACCTCACACTGGCTCAGGACTCCGGCAGAAGAGCCTCTCATAAGTCAGCTGCCTCCCCGTCCGGCAGCGCCCCGGTGATAAAAGCTTCGGCGTCCGTGATAGCCAACCTTCCTTCCTGCTTGTCAAGTATTAAGGACCAACCCCTTCCCTGACCCCCACACTCACACACTCCCTGAGAGAGAGAGAGAGAGAGAGAGAGAGAGAGAGAGAGAGAGAGAGAGAGAGAGAGAGAGAGAGGAGAGAGAGAGAGAGAGAGAGAGAGAGAGAGAGAGAGAGAGAGAGAGAGAGAGAGAGAGAGAGAGAGAGAGAGAGAGAGAGAGAGAGAGAGAGTTTATCCTTGTACGTGTGTTAGTATGAGAGGACTGTCTGTATGTCAACGACTGTCTTTGTGTGAGTTCGTGTTTCGTCAGAGCAGATATCATAATACCGCTCGCCTGATGTCAAGTCTGTTTCTATATGTTTACATGGAGACAGTTTTCTACCCGCAGGGGCGTGTCTGTGTCTGCGCATATCAAGGAAAAGGAGAAGCATTTGTTGAATGGGCAGGGGTGACGAGTGGGGTGGAAATGGTGAAAGGGGGGTGGGATCTAACACTACACAACACAGGACTGTACCCTACGGTAAGTGGAGGACAGTAATAGTATCTTACAATCTTAATCTATAAACATGGAGTGAGAAGAGTACAGCAGAAGGCTCCTCCCAGCCCACCACTCCCTCCAACACATCAGCCAGCAGGATGATGACGAGGAAGGAACACCATGAACCAGAGGGAAAATATACTGACACTGGAGTTTTACTGGAGAGGATGAATGAAAAATATTCTGATCTGATTACAGCCGCCAGTTACTCTGGGGAAGGAGGACTTTCGTCGCTAATTTGTAAAGGAGATGCTTGCCTATCATCATGTAATTCTTAAACAGACTCAAGAACGTTAGGTGTCTCATTCACTGACAATCGCTGTCACTAGAGTATGTTTGTAGCCTTGTGTACGTCTAGCCTTCGCTGTGTGAGGTGGGAGGTCACAGAGGTGAATGGGGTTACTAAAGGTTGAGTGGGTCGGCGCGGGTGTTAGGTTGGCTGGGCGGGATTGGGAGGAGGGAGTCGGGAATGAGACCCACCGCGCCCCACCCCGGTAAGTGCCAGCTGTCCATCAGGCCAGAGTTTTAGGACGCGGCTGAAGAGTGTCGTGAAGGGGGTGAGGCAGGTGCCGGCGTCGGCTATTAGTGGTGGTGGCCATCACCCTGCCTCACACTACTTCACCCTCACACTACGTCACCCTCACACTACGTCACCCTCACACTACGTCACCCTCACACTGCCTCAGCCTTTACCTTCCTGACTCACTCCTTTGTTTTGCCATACTCATCACGCTGCTGAGATTCCATCCTGACCCACCTCACCTCTGACCTTGCAGTGCACACTGCCGTTCACTCTGCCTCACCCTCGCCTAGCCTGACTCCCACCTTCCCTCTGTTCGTATCCCTCTTCTGACCTTACCCTGCCTTACCCAACAATCTCATCCTTACCCTACCTATCTTTGCCTCGCCACTTGACTCATCCTGACCCCTTGCTCTAGTCTCACTCACTTTATGCCCCACCTAACGGGGCCGCTGGCTGCTCTTCATCCGTCATTCTGACAACACTTCTAAACTTCCTGTCTGCTCCTCCTCCTCCTCGTCCACCTCCTAACCCGACGTCACCTTGCGTCATTCCTCACTCTGCCTCACCCCTGGCTCCCCGTCGCCGCACACTGCGCCTTACCCAGGTCACAATGACTCACAGAGAGAACATGAGCCGATCAGACGACACAGTGGAGCAATAAGAGAAACATCATCATTGTAGAAAACAGTTCATGACGTGGGCAAGTTGGGGGTCACACAAGGACGCCTCACATAGCACAATGAACACCGCGACGGTACGGCGCTTGGGTACGATGGGGTAACCTTTGACGCGGAGGTGATGAGGTCAGGTTTAAGACCCATTCCTCTGGTCGTACCGTCGTGCTCCAGGGTCGTTGCATCGTGCTACAGGGGTCACAGCACTGTGACGTAAAAGAATGGGAAGACAGGCCAAGGTGGAACACAGCAGCAAACGTTCAAGGTTAAGGAGGAAGTAAGAAACAGACTGTAAGTATGTATAGGACATAGCCAAGAATTTCATGGAGTGAGAAAGAGCAAAAGTGATCCAGCGAGTAGCATTCGGACATTGTCTACCAAGTCTAGGTAGAGTCCACGCCCACACGTATGGGAGGAGGAGTTCTCCCCATCTTGATACTGGTATTCTAAAACCCATGTTATAATGGCATCATGTTCATTACAAACTTCTGTGAACTGGTCACAGTCTCGTCTGCCTGTGGCTTCCCTGTCGGAGCACTTTAAACTAATCTTACTCTTATCTTCTTATGAAGCTTATCTTTTATAAGTACACTATCCCTTCTGTTATCTTCATACGAAGGTTATTTTCTAAGTAAACTAACACTTGTTGTTCAAGTGAACCAGCCCTACTGTTATCCTATACCGAAGCTTATCTTTTATAAGTAAACTAAAGCATGTTTTAAAAGTGAACGAACACTACTATCATCTCCTAACGAAGCTTATCTTTTATAAGTAAACTAAAGCATCTTTTAAAAGTGAAACGACACTATCATTATCTCCCTACGAAGCTTATCTTTTATACATAAATCTATCCTACTGTTATCTTCTCACGAAGCTTATCTTTTATAAGTAAACTTACCTTACTGTTTTGGTCTTACTAAGATTATGTTTTATTTCCACAAATACTGAATCCATATCGTAGATAGTCACCTTCATTTTCAGCGGAAGATTCAGGTAAACCTTCTTCAACTAACAGCAAAACATCACCTACTATATATGGTCTGTTACCTGGTACACAGTGTACCCCGGTACTGTATACCTGACGAGGAAATATCTATTGCCAATGTTTATGATGAAGTGAAAGTTGCTACTTTATAACAATCTTCTAACGCAAGCGTCTCTAACCCTGAACATGTATTTCATAAGTTGTATACACTTAAGGTAAGATATTGAATACTGGCCACGGAAGTCGGTCCACATTCCGCCCAGCTGTTCATCCTCCCCTAGAGGCTGGTCGATATACTGGGTACCTGGTTTAGCTTAGGGTATATATATATATATATATATATATATATATATATATATATATATATATATATATATATATATATATATATATATATGTGTGTGTGTGTGTGTGTGTGTGTGTGTGTGTGTGTGTTAATGAAGTTGTCTTGATTAGGGCATTCAGTTGTTCGTATCGTCTCAGTTAAAGAAAAGAATATTATGGAAAAGTTCGCCCATGGGTCAGTACCTGCACCATTAAGGTGTGTCCCGTCCGTCACGGACACATCAGGCCGCCAGTAGATTGCTGCCACAAGTTACCCACTTAACTTCCTCCCGGGAACAAAGGTTGCCTATTCCATTAGAATGACTGAAGGCCTTCCTGGAGAGGCGTTCCTGGAGCCGACCCTTGTTAGTGCTCCTGAAGTGAAGACAATGTCAGTTTTGCTCCTGAATCGACGAAGAAGCCGGCGATATTTCTTCAAAGGCTTCTCCAGTCTTTCCCTGTGTGTTTCGCTGGAACGAACATGGCAAAGAAAACGGGTAATTTCGTCGGCAGCAGCACCGACGTTCTTTACCACGTCCGTTGCATCACGTACCATTACACCCGGAAAGCAATATCGTTTACGAGGGGAAGATTTCCTGTCACAGAATTCATCCAATTGAACTCGGATGGCAGAGTCTCCAACCAGCCTTGTCTCGTGTTGTTCGTCCTCTGCCTCATCCAAAGCTTGACAACGATTCTCTGTCTCTACTGACAACAAAGGTTTATGTTTGAGAAGCCTTGACCTCTGCACAACACTGCCTCGTGAGGCTGGTCGACCTGGGTGACAGAATGATTAGTTTACGGTGCTTTCGTACCTATGATACTACTCCCTGACACCCCTGGCAAGCTGGTGTCAATGAAATCCTTCAGAACTTTTACTCTGCTGGATTAAGCTTGAAACCTGTTGTCAGCAGCGGCCAAGTGCTCGTCCAAGATACGTCAGGCATGACCTGCCAACTGATAGTCGAGTAAGATCACTGAAGATCTGAGATCCGAACTTCCTACTGCACACCATATGTTCACGACCTGCTCCGCTACCCGAGGATTGACCGTTATGATGATACTCAACTGAAAAAATAGTGTGTACCAGGAACTGACCATCTACAGCTTCTCAATGACAAAGTGATGGACTGCATTCACAACTGGTGAGTGAATTCTGATATCGATAAGTGATATCAGATCGTGAAAACAAAAGATCAGCTGTAATATAAATTTCTGATGATTTACCAAAGGTAAATGAGGAAACAACTTTGGTGCAATAATATCTGATGACGTAAAGTCAAGTAACGAAAGGCGTAGATTGAATGGCGAGGGTGTGGGCTCGAGCAACCAAGATGACTCCCTGACTGAGAAACAAATCCTACGAGCGCTGTTGAAACGACTGAAATCTACTCTGCTTCGGAAAGAGAAGGTTTGGGTGTGATCTTAGTGTTCAAAACTATTCAAAATCTTGATGTCAGCAGCTATCAATACTAGGTTTGTCTGATTTGCCGTCTTACTAATGGATACAATCTTGTGGGCAAATGTTATACTGTGAATGAGGCGAATTACTTTTTCTTTAAAGGTTTGTTAACACACGGAATGACTTACCATTAACAGTGGATGAAAGCAGCACCATAGATACGTTCAAGAACAGGCTTGAGAAACATATTCTTTCAGGAGATCAGTGACAGTATTTGCTCCTCCATAGTTACATGTGAAGTTCAGTTGTTTCTGTTTGTATCACCTGAATACTTTTCTTCTTTCACCACACTAACCCCTGATCTCCTCCACCACCACAGACAGCCTCGGGTGGACCAACTGGTCAGTTGTTTGAAATTCTCTTGTATTCCTCTACGTTCGTCCCTCGACCAGCTAAGCTCATGATACTCTTCCTCCTTTCGTCTTTCCCAATTCACATAACCCATCTGTCCTTTGGAGTCAGGTCTGCAAAGCCTATGAAGCCACGACCAATTTCTACATTACTTTCTCTTTCGCTCAAGATGGCCTCTGATTGGGGCATGTTTCACCCGCTCCGTTGGTCACTTGAAAAAGAAAAAAATGAATAGAATTGTTTCTCCACTCAACCCAGGGATCGTTATTAATATCATTATTATTATTATTATTATTATTATTATTATTATTATTATTATTATTATAATTATTATTATTATTATTATTATTATTATTATTACTATTGTTATTATTATTATTATTATTATTATCATTATTATTATTATTATTATTATTATTATTATTATTATTATCATTATCATTATTATCATTAATATTGTCTCTTGCGGGAAAGGAGAAAGAACATTACCCAAGTAACTCCTGCATATTGTAAGAGGTGACCAAGAGGGGTGGGAGTAGGGAGGGACTGGAAATCCTTCCTTCATGTATTATCACTTCCTGGGAACAGGTACAACAGGAAGAGTCAAGCCAGGATTTCTCCTGTGAGGTTCAGTCGTGTATGATGAACGCTCTCGCTGTCAGCCGAGGAAAGGCAGGCAGGTTATGTCGTACAGTTGATGATGGCGCTATCTGGCTGGAGCAAAGTGCTTTACCAAGTTACACAGCGGTCGTTCTGTGATCTCTCATATAGCAGTCCCTCGCACCCATCTTCTTCCATCACCAAACCCCTGACCACAGTCCCCCATCACCCAGCCCGCGGCCCCTATCCCCTATCACCGAGTCCCTCGCCCCCTCTCCAACCATCAACCCTCCCTTCTCTCCCCCACCGCATCACCCACTACGCCAGCGAGGCCACCCAGAATGGCCCAGGTGGCGCCCTATGGTCTAACCACCCCAGGTTCCCACAGTAATTAATATGGAGAGCATTATTCACGGTGCAGGTGAGACACAGGTAATGGGAACTTCAAGGTCCACAATACTTTAACTGTGTCTCTGGGGTGGTTACCACAGAGGATATGAAGTGGGGAGGATTGTGGTGCGGGAGTGGGGAATAATTCTGCTGTGATGGATGGGGAGTAAATGTAGACTTTGTTGGGATGGGGAGGAAATGTAGAGTTTGTTAGAAGAGGGTGGATATGTAGAGTCCGTTATGTTGGGAGGATACGTAGAGTTTGTTATGTTCGGGATGATATGTAGTTTGTTATGATGGGGAGGATATGTAGAGTTTGATATGTTGAGGAGGATCTGTAGAGTTATGCTGGGGAGGATAAGTAAAGTTATGTTGGGAAGGACACATAGAGTTATATTGGGGAGGATATGTAGAGTTTGTTATGTTAGGGAGGATATGTAGAGTTTGATATGTTGGGGAGGATATGTATACTTTGTCAGGATGGGGAAGCCTCACACACTCACTGAGGATAATGAGTAACCTCATTATAGACCCTGGGGCCTCACACACACACACACACACACACACACACACACACACACACACACACACACACAAACACACACACACACACACACACACACACACACACACACACACACACACACACACACACAAACACACACACACACACACACACACAAACACACACACACACACACACACACACACACACACACACACACACACACACACACACACACACACACACACAAACACACACACACACACACACACACACACACACACACACACACACACACACACACACAAACACACACACACACACAAACACACACACACACACACACACACACACAAACACACACACACACACACACACACACACACACACACACACACACACACACACACACACACACCATTTGCGAATTCTTTAACTTGCTTGAGACTGATGCAGGAAAAAAAGGTCACATGATACAGTTAATACCCAGATGTGATCTATGTGTTCAACCTCTGGACCTGACGCCTATAGTCAGGTCAAAGACTAAGTCATCATACCAAGTGGTCGTAACGCCGCCTTCAACGATCGTATTACGTTCAGTGGTCGTACTGTCGTGTTCAATGGTCGTACCGCCGCCTTCAACGGTTGTATTGTTATGTTGAATGGTCGTACTGTCGTGTTTAATGTCATATGGTTATGACGAATGATCGTACTGTCGTTTTTGATGTGGTATTGTTATGCTCAATGCTCTCAACGTCGTGTTCAATGATCGTATTGTTTTGTTCAATGGTCGTACTATCGTGTTCAATGATCGTATTGTTTTGTTCAATGGTCGCACTGTCGTGTTCAATGATCGTATTGTTATGTTCAATGGTCGTACTGTCGTGTTCAATGATCGTATTGTTATGTTCAATGGTCGTACTGTCGTGTTCAATGATCGTATTGCTATATTCAATGGTCGTACTGTCGTGTTCAATGATCGTGTTGTTATGTTCAATGGCCGTACTGCCGTGTTCAGTGGTCGTGTTGTTATGTTCAATGGCCGTACTGCCGTGTTCAGTGGTCGCAATATTATGGACAATGGTCGCAATATTATGCCTAAAGGTCAGAGCGTCATGTTCAATGGTCGTATCATTATGCTACATGGTTGATGATGATACAAAGCTGGAAAATACATCTACAGATGAAACTTAACATCTACAACTTCAAACTGACATACACAAGTTGATGCAGTGGGCTCATAAGTGGCGAATGAATATTAACATCGATAAGTGCAAAGTTTTACATATTGGTAGTAATAACGAAAATTATGAATTCTGTTGAACTGCAAAAGGTAAGTGAGGAAAAAAAATCCAGGGCGTTATAATTTGTAGGGACTTAATACCGAGTAAGCAGTGCACAGATGTGAAAAGAGCGAACCATATTCTTGGATCCATCGGTAGAACACTCGAATTCATATCCAGGGAAATCATCCTCGCTGTACAATTCCTTGATTCGTCCCCATCTTGAATGTCGTATTCAGTTTCGCTCACACTACCTTATAAAAGACACAGGCAGAATGGAGAGAGTACAGGGTCGAGCTAACAAGATGATTCCCGGAGTGAGAAACGAATCCTACGAGAGCAGATTAAACGACTTGAATCTATTTAGTTTAGGAAAGAGTCGTTTAAGAGGTGATCTAATACGAGTGTTCAAAATTAGCAAAGACTCTGATAATCTTGATCTGTCATTTCTAAAACTTGATTTGTCTGATTTCACTCGTAGTAATGGATATAAACTCGTGGGCAGATGTTTTACCTCGAATGAGGTGGAGTACTATTTCTTCAACAGGACTGATAACATATGGAACGATCTGCCAATCACAGTGGCTGAAAGTAATACTGAAGAAATCTTTATGAATGGACTTGATAACAATTTAGCTTCAAGTCCTCGACTTACATTATTTGCGCCTCCTCAGTCATAATGACGATCTGCAAGTTATTCTTTCTTAATTACCTGTACATCTTCTAACTTGTACCACACTAATGTGTGGAGTGTCTGATATCTTCCCACTATCACAGACAGCCTCAAAGGGGCCCAGTAGTCGTGTTGCTGTTTGAATTCCTTTGTATACCTTTGTATACACAGGATAACGAGACAGATACACAAGGTAATGACACAGATACTCAGAGTAATGACACAGATACACAAGGTAATGACACAGATACACAAGGTAATGACACAGAACTCAGAGTAATGACAGATACACAAGGTAATGACACAAAACTCAGAGTAATGACACAGTTACACAAGGTAATGACACAGATACACAAGGTAATGACACAGATACACAAGGTAATGACACAGAACTCAGAGTAATGACACAGATACACAAGGTAATGACACAGATACTTGGGGTTATGGCAAAGATATATATAATGACACAGATACACAGGCTAATGGCACACATGAACAGTGAAATGACATAGGTTTACAAAGTAATGACACAGATCCTCAGAAGGATGATACAGATCCTCAGGATAATGACACAGATCCTCAGAATGATGACACAGATCCTCAGGATAATGACACAGATCCTCAGGATAATGACACAGATCCTCAGAATGATGACACAGATCCTCAGAATGATGACACAGATCCTCAGGATAATGACACAGATCCTCAGGATAATGACACAGATCCTCAGAATGATGCCACAGATGTACACAGTTTAGAAGGCAAAGCATCATTGGAGTGTATATGAAAGGCAGATGACATTCATTGATGTCTTTGTTTGTCTGACGCTTGTATAAGAGTGCGCACGGCCGGACCGAGTGTGTGTTGATGAACCTGGCTGTTCCATGAGGTGCTGAGTGCACACTAATGAGGCGCAACACACCTGCCCTTGTCCCTATTGATCGCTGTTCTTGTTGCTTATCCTCCATAAACAACAGACCTCGGCCAACTTAGACCCGCCACCGTCGCTGGTCTTTCTACATAAACAACAGACCATGTGACCCTCGACCTGCCACTGTTGTTTGTCTTCCTCCACAAACAACAGACCACGGTGACCCCTGACCCGACAATATTGTTGCTTCATCATGAGATTTTGGTAAGAGTCGACGCCCAAGTGTTTCATGTTGAGCTGAATAAACCGCACTCGTCACTGATTGCAGACCAGCGAGTGTTGTGCGTTGTGCTGCATAAACAACTGGTGTCAAAGACTGCAGACCCACAAGTGCCACACGTTTTGCTGCATAAATAGCAGAGTCTGATGTAAGCTGACCCCAAAGGGTGGCAAGTCCTACTACGTCCATAACGAATTTATGTGACGGGCTAAAGAAACATGACCTTACATGAATGGCAAGTGAACTATACCCAGGAGAGGATGAAAATACTCCTTTCCAGGGCACGTGGTGGCACGACACACACAGCAAGACAAAGGCTGGAAGGCTGTATCATGTGTCCTGTCCACGATCTGACGCATCATTCTGGTTCCAGGGAACTCTGTTGAGGATTTCGAGAATTTTGCAAGATTGTGTAACGGGTTTCCAAAGACTGGAAATGCTGTGTGGTGGTTGTCAAAGGCTCTGGAAGGCTATATCGTGGTACTCCATGACTGGATGGCTGTGTGATGCTTACCTATGGCTGTGGGAAACTGTAATTATCATCGTTTGTGAAGGCTATGTGATGACTTTCCATTGCTCTGGAAGGGTATATCGGAGCGTTTCATGGCTCAAGAAGGCTATGTTAGCACCTTTGCAAGGCTTTGTCAGGTTTGTCCATGGTAATGGAAAGTTGCGTAGTGTTGTCAGAGGCTTTATAAAGCTGTATGACGGTTATCCATGGTTCTGGAAGGCTGCATGATGGTTATCTACAGCTCTGGGAGACTGTGATGGTCTTCCATGGTTCTGGAAGGCTGTATGATGGTTACCTATTGCTCTTGAAGACTGTGTGATGGTTTTCCTTGGCTCTGGAAGGCTGTATGGTTGTGGCTTTTAGTTCTGGAAAGAATTATGATGGTTTACCATGACTGGAAGGCAGTGCAATAGTGGTCGATGATCCTGGAAGGCTGCGTGATGGTTTTCCATAGCCATGGGAGTTGTCTGATGGTTGCCCACGGCTCTGGAAGACTAGAAAGCGGGCTTTCATTAGTCAAGATACCTAAAGACTTGGTCTTGATGGTTCTGGAACAGTGGGGTTCACGGATGTGGGAGGTATGTGATGACTTATGCTTGTAGTTCTGGGAAACCTTTTAAGGGGATGTTTTTCTGGAAATTTAACTATAAGTTCTGCAAGGCTGTCTAAACGGTCACTGTCCTGCATCGTAACAAACGTCTGTCATTGTATGTTTGGATCGCTTTGCGTGTGATTCAGTGCCTGGTAGATCAGTTTGGCTTAGCGATATTTGACTGTTACATACATCACTGCATGACAAATTTGACAGATAAATGACTCCTGTTTCTCGATGTACTCAGAACAAGTGCTTATTCCTTTCTGGCACCTAGTAAATGTCTTTAGATTCTTTAAAACATACCTATTGTTTTAGAGGTTTGTATCTTCATGAAGGCAAAACCTAAATATAACGCAATTGTGAACCTCGATGATTTTGGGGTTTTTATCGTCAGCGTCAGATCAAGCGGTACAACAAAACTGGAAATTTATTAGTTAGCCCCTGCCTGGAGCATCGGTGTTCCATACGGGAATAAAACTCAGTTCGACACGGATGACACCAGTAATTGGAGGCAATTTGTATCGTTCAAAAGGGTAAACAGTCACCGAGTCAGAGGCAGTCTGGCGTGTTGGTACACATTTGTGACAAATTTTTCACAGTACTGCAGATCCGTTAAGTTATGTCATAGGTCCTTTTAGCTCCAGAGGGCTATGTCATATATCCTTTTAGGCCTGGATTGTCACGCGACTGGTCGTGTTTTTCCAATGAAGCAATGTGATAGGTCCTGTTAGTTCCAGAAGGTAGTGTGGAAGGTCCTGTTAGTTCCAGAAGTTTATGATAGGTCCTGTTAGTTCCAGAAGGCAATGTGGAAGGTCCTATTTGTTCCAGAAGGTTATGTGACAGGTCCTGTTAGTTCCAGAAGGCAATGTGGAAGGTCCTATTTGTTCCAGAAAGTTATGTGATAGGTCCTGTTAGTTCCAGAATGTTATGTGATAAGTCCTATTAGCTCCAGGTTATGTGATGGGTCCTGCTAGTTCCAGAATGTTATGTAATTAGTCTTTTTAGTTCCAGAAAACTATGTGATAGATCTTAGTTCTAAAAGGCGATGTGATTGGACCTTTTAGTTCTTTAAGGGTATGTGATAGTCCTAGAACGTTATACAATAGGTCCTGCAAGCCTCGGAATGCTATGTGGAGTTCTTGTTTGTTTCCTATGGCTGGCTGATAAGTTCTGCTAGGTCTGGAATGCTATGTTATACGTTCTGTAAGTTCTGAAAAGCTATGTGATAGGTTTTGCTTGGCCTGAAATGTGTGATATGTCCTGTTAGTTGTGGAAGGATATTTGATGTGTTCTTCCAGCTCCTGAAGAAAATGTGACGGGACTTTTCAGTTCCAGAAGGCAATATGACGGGACTAGTCAGTTCCAGAGGGCAATGTTATGGGACTTTTCAGTTCCAGAATGCTATGAGATAACATGTTAAATTTCTGAAAGGTTGTGTGATAGGTGGTGATGGTGCTGGAAGGCTGTGTTATGGCTTTTGTTAGTTTTAGAAGGGTATACATTGACCCCTGTTAGTACTGTAAGGCTATGGGATAGATTCTGTGAGTTCTGTAAGGCTATGTGATAGATTCTGTGAGTTCTGTAAGGCTATGTGATAGATTCTGTAGTTCTGTAAGACTATGCGATAAATTCTGTTAGTTCTGGAAGGCTATGTGATAGATTCTGTAGTTCTGTAAGGCTATGGGATAGATTCTGTGAGTTCTGTAAGGCTATGTGATAGATTCTGTAGTTCTGTAAGACTATGCGATAAATTCTGTTAGTTCTGGAAGGCTATGTGATAGATTCTGTTAGTTTTGGAGAGTAACTGATTGGTCTTATGGTCCTGGAAGACAACATGATAGTTTCCAGTACTTCATGAATGTTGCATGATGTTAACTCCTCTCTATCTGGTAAGCCTTGGTGGCTTGTCTGATGGATTCTGTTGGCTTTGCAAGACTATCTTATACGAATCTTTGAGTTGTGGAAGACTATCTTGGGATCCCACAAAGCTATCTGTTTGATCCTCTGAACAGTGAAATGCCAGATCTCAGTCTTCAAGTTTTTAAGATTTTCAAATAATAGATGATGGATCCTTGATTCTTTTGAAAGGTTTGATGACAAAACATCATAGACACGGAAAGTTGGACGGTAACCATCTTAGATGGTAATGTATGGGTCTTATTGGTTTGAAAGGGAAATCATTTGGTCTTCGTGGGTCATGAAAGATATCTGTTAGACTCTGGAAGGTCATATAATGGTACCACGTAGTTCTCGAGAGGTGCATGATGGACTAGTCAGCTCTGACAGTGTAGAGTTGCTTGATGGAATGTATCTAGACAATTCTGAAAGGCCATATGTTTGTACCAGACAGTTCTGGAAGGCCGCGTGATGGCTCCAAACAGTTCTAGGAGACAGTGCCACAGTTCTAGACAAATCTAGAAAGCTATATGCTGGGTCAAGGTAGTTCTGCGGGCTTTGTGACAGGTCCAGACAGTCTTAGAGGGCTATATGATGGTTCCAGGTAGTTGAAATGGCTATATGATGGTCTTTGGTAGTTCTGGAAGGCTACAAGATGGACCCAATTCTAGAGGGCTATATGTTTGATCAAGACAGATCTGGAGGCTACATGATGGTTCTACAACGTTTCTGGAGGCTATATCATAGCCCCATACAGTTCTAGAAGGCAATATGATTGGTCCAGACAGTTCTAGAATGCATGTAAGAGGTCGGTACTTCTTACGCACTGGTGTCATTGTGTGAATATACTAAAAAAATAAATTGGTAGATAGCGGATGACCTGGAATACTAGATGGAGACTTTTTCTTTCCATAGAAAAAGTCTAGGTTCAATAGTATTTGCCAGGAAGCCACAAAAGAGTTAACCAAGGAGCTACAACAGTGCCAACCAGGAAATCACAACTTTGTTAACCAGGGAGCCAAAACTGTGTTAGCCAGGGAGCTTTAAGAGCAACATCCAAGAGCTACAAATGATAGTCAGGGAGTCATAATGGTGTTAACCAGGGAGTTTTAACAGTGATGGCCAGGAAGCTTTAAGTATTGTCCAGGGAGCTTCAACACTGCTAGCAATGGAGCCACCACAGAGTTAGCAAGAAAGGTTTAACGGCGTTATCCAGGAAGCCACAACCGTGTCAGCCAGGGAGCCACACCAGTGCTAGCCAGGGAGTCAGCATAATCAAGATACATATGACATGGGTGTTCACAACACAACACCCACCATACAAAATATCGAATCCCATCACACAGCCCTTCTCCTAGTATCAACACAACCCATCTCACAACCCTCCGCTCACCATCACTACAGCCCACTTCACACTACCACCATAGCCCATTACATAAGCTATTTCTCACTACCACAATATCCCACCACATAGCCCACCCATTACACACCACACCTCTCAGCACCTCCACAAACCACAAAATAACCCACTTCTCAGCACCTACACAGCCCAAGACTTAAACCATTTCTGACTACTACCAAAGTCTCTACTAATCCTGCTGGTGGAGCTATATATCATTCATTATCATTTCTTATTATACTATGTTGCTGTCTCCCGCTTAAGCGAGGTAACGCAAGGAAACAGACGAAAGAATGGCCCAACCCACCCACATACACATTTATATTCATACACGGCCACACACGCACATATACATACCTATACATTTCAACATATACATACATACATATATATATATATATATATATATATATATATATATATATATATATATATATATATATATATATATATATATATATATATATATATAATACACAGACATATACATATACACACAGGTACATATTCATACTTGCTGCCTTCATCCATTTCCGTGTCACACTCAGTCTCTACCTGTCATGTGTAATGCACCGAAACCACAGCTCCCTTTTCCATATCCAGACCCCACAAAACTTTCCATGGTTTACCCCAGAAGCTTCACATGCCCTGATTGAATCCATTGACAGCACGTCGACCCTGGTATACAACATCGTTCCAATTCATTATGTTTCTTGCATGCTTTTCACCCTCCTGTATGTTCAGGCCCCGATCGCTCAAAATCTTTTTCACTCCATCCTTCCACCTCCAATTTGGTCTCCCGCTTCTCCTCGTTCCCTCCACCTCTGACACATATATCCTCTTTGTCATTATTTCCTCACTCATTCTATCCATGTGAGAAAACCATTTTAATACACCCTCTTCTGCTCTCTCAACTACACTCTTTTTATTACCACACATCTCTCTTATCCTTTCATTACTTACTCGATCATACCACCTTACACCACACATTGTCCTCAAACATCTCATTTCCAACACATCCACCCTCCTCTGTACAACCCTATCTATAGCCCATGCCTCACAACCATATAACATTGTTGGAACTGCTCTTCCTTCAAACATACCCATTCTAGCCCTCCGAGATAACTTTCTATATTTTCACACATTTTTCAACGCTCCCAGAACCTTCGCCCCCTCCCCCACCGTATGACTCATTTCCGCTTCCATAGTTCCATTTGCTGTCAAGTCCACTCCAAAATATCTAAAACACTTCACTTCCTCCAGTTTTTCTCCATTCAAACTTACATCCCAATCAACTTGTCTCTCAACCCTACTGAACCTAATAACCTTGCTTTTATTCACAATTACTCTCAACTTTCTCCTTTCACTCACTCTTCCAAACTCAGTCACCAGCTTCTGCAGTTTCTCACTCGAATCAGCCACCAGTGCTTTATAATCGGCGAACAGCAACTGACTCACTTCCCAGGCCTTTTCATTTCCAAGAGACTGCGTATTCGCTCACTTCTCCAAGACTCTTGCATTTACCTCCCTCACTGCCCCATCCATAAACTAATCAAACAACCGTGGTGACATCATACATACCGCACACCGACCTTCACTGGGAACCATTCACTCTCCTCTCTTCTAACTCGTACATACGTCTTACACACTTGATTAACACTTCTCATTGTTTCTCGCAGCTTACCTCTCACACCATACATTCTTAGGACCTTCCACAAAACATCTCTATCAAACCTATCATATGCCTTTTCCACATCCATAAATACCACTTACAAATCCATATATTTTTCTAAGTATTTCTCACACACATTCTTAAGAGCAAACACCCGATTCACACATCCTCTACCACACTGTTCCTCCCCAATCTGATGTTCAATACCCTTCACCCTCCCATACAATTTACCAGGTATACTCGACAGACTTATACCTCTGTAGTTTAAACACTCACCTTTACACCCTTTGCCCTTATACAATGGCACTACACATGCATTTTTTACATTCGGCAATCCTCAGGCACTTCACCATGATCCATACATACACTGAATGTCCTTACCAATCAATCAACAACACAGTCATCCCACTTCCTAATAAATTCAACTGCAAAATCATCGATTCCCACTACCTTGCCACACTTCATCTGCAAGGCTTTCACCACCTCTTCTCTCCTTACCAAACTACTCTCCATGACTCATACTTAGCATACCACCTCGACCAAAACACCATACATCTGCCACTCTATCATCAAACACATTTAACAATACTTTAAAATACTCATTCCATCACGACCTGTTTTAAACCAGGTATTCCTAATCACCCATCTTTTCTTACCACACAGCTCCAGAAGCTCTTCACCATTTTCATTTATAGCAGTGAATACCCCATGCAAACCAATTATACTCTCAACTGCCACAGTACTTCGCATTTAAATCACCCATCACTAATACCTGGTCTCGTGCACCAAAACTGCTGACACACTCACTCAGCTGCTCCCAAAGCACTTGCCTCTCATGATCATTCTTCTCATGACCAGGTGCATAGGCCCCAATAATCACCAATCTCTCTCCATCCACTTTCAGTTTTACCCACATCATTCTAGAATATACTTCCTCACATTCTATCACATACTCTCACAACTCCTGCTTTCGGAGTAACGCTACTCCTTTCTTAGCTCTTGTTCTCCACCAACCCCTGACTTTACTTCCACGACGTTTCCAAATCATTCTTCCCCTTTACCCTTGAGCTTCTTTTCACTCAGAGCCAGAACATCCAGGTTCCTTTCCTCAAACATACTACCTATCTCTCCTTTCTTCTCATCTGGGTTACATCCACACACATCTAGACAACCTAATCTGAGCCTTCGAGGAGGATGAGCACTTCCCGTCTGGCTCCTTTTTCTGTTTCCTCTTTTCAAAATTGAAATAAAAGATAGGGAGGGGTTTCCAACTCCCGCTCCCGTCCCCTATTGTCGTCTCCAACGAAAAGCGGAGAATACGGAGGTACAATTCTTTCTCCCCATCTCAGGAATATATATATATATATATATATATATATATATATATATATATATATATATATATATATATATATATATATATATATATATATATATATATATATATATGTCACCTTGATGTTGCTGTCATCCAACTTAGGTTGGGCAATAGATATTCATGGGAGCTTGCTCCTCCAGTTGACAATGAACAGACCAAATGTAAACTTTGCCAACAAAGTTACTCCCACACCTCGCAACCTTATATACTTGACTGTTGTAAAATCAGTGAGTTCAGTGAAGATTCTTGCCAAACGTTACGAGATATGAGCAAACGTTTCATCCATAACAATGTTCTAACTCGGATACTTAAGAAGTTTAATAACTTTCCTTATTGTAAATAGTTCTTTTGTTATTTATCTTGATACGCAATCCTGTCACTACTGTTCAGCTGTTGAAAACGTAACTTATCATTCAAACTGCAAAATATTTTATTGTGTTTCCCAAACCATGTTAACACTTTCTTCACTATGCATCATAGGATGTAATTCAGTCACTTAGGTCACAGTTGTAGGACCTTTCGTGCTCTCTGTATCCTCTTCTGCGACACCTCCCACAGCATGTGAGGGAGGGAACAATAAAGTAGCAGCTCTTGTGGCAAAACTAAAGAAAATTATTCAGTTCTCCACAGCCCAGCCACCACACAACTCACTTCTCAGTACCTCCACAGCCTACCTAACAGCCACAGCCCACTACACAACCCACCACTCACTACCACCATACTCCACTACACAACCTACTCTCATTATAACCACACAACCCACTCCTGAGTGCCACCACAGCCTACAATACAGCGCCCACCTCTCAGTACCACCACAGTCCATCTCACAACCCACCTCTCAATACCATCACAACCCACCTACCACACAACCCTCCTCATAACCACTACAGCCCACCTACCATACAAGCCCCCATCAGTAGCACCACAACCCACAACACACAGTCCACTCTAGTCCAAACTACAACTTCTATTTTCCACATTAAAATACATTGCAAACGACAACCATCGATAACCTAGAATTTGTTATGTTCCACCATACAACTCATTCTCTTATTGCTGACCACCATCTAACGCATCACAATCTAAAAACAATATACAACCCAGCAGAAACCTCCATTCCAGAACCCCACAATCCACCACACAAACCATGACAGTTCACCATGAAAACCACCAAAGCCCACCACATTACCCAGCACAATCCACTACAAAAGCCATCGCACAGCCCACCACATTACCCAACACAACCTACTATAAAAGCCATCACACAGCCCACCACATAACCCAGCACAACCCACTACAAAAGCCATAACCCAGCACAACCCACTACAAAAGCCATCACACAGCCCACCACATAACCCAGCATAACCCACTACGAAAGCCATCACACAGGCCACCACATAACCCAGCACAACCCACTACAAAAGCCATCACACAGCGTACCACATAACCCAGCACAACCCACTACAAAAGCCATAACACAGCCCACCACATAACCCAGCACAACCCACTACAAAAGCCATCACACAGCCCACCACATAACCCAGCACAACCCACTACAAAAGCCATCACACAGCCCGCCACATAACCCAGCACAACCCACTGCAAAAGCCATCACACAGCCCACCACATAACCCAGCACAACCCACTACAAAAGCCGTCACACAGCCCACCACATAACCCAGCACAACCCACTACAAAAGCCATCACACAGCCCACCACATAACCCAGCACAACCCACTATAAAAGCCATAACACAGCCCACCACATAACCCAGCACAACCCACTACAAAAGCCATCACACAGCCCACCACATAACCCAGCACAACCCACTACAAAAGCCATAACACAGCCCACCACATACCCCAGCACAACCCACTACAAAAACCATCACACAGCCCACCACATAACCCAGCACAACCCACTACAAAAGCCATCACACAGCCCACCACATAACCCAGCACAACCCACTACAAAAGCCATCACACAGCCCACCACATAACCCAGCACAACCCACTACAAAAGCCATAACACAGCCCACCACATAACCCAGCACAACCCACTACAAAAACCATCACACAGCCCACCACATAACCCAGCACAACCCACTACAAAAGCCATCACACAGCCCACCACATAACCCAGCACAACCCACTACAAAAGCCATCACACAGCCCACCACATAACCCAGCACAACCCACTACAAAAGCCATCACACAGCCCGCCACATAACCCAGCACAACCCACTACAAAAGCCATCACACAGCCCACCACATAACCCAGCACAACCCACTACAAAAGCCGTCACACAGCCCACCACATAACCCAGAACAACCCACTACAAAAGCCATCACACAGCCCACCACATAACCCAGCACAACCCACTATAAAAGCCATCACACAGCCCACCACATAACCCAGCATAACCCACTACTAAGCCCATCACACAGTCCACAATACAACCCACCGTAGCCCACCACACAACCCCTGTAGCACTGGAATATTAAGTTCTATCAACACCATTAAATCAGGAAAAGCTTTAAAAATACTTCACTCGTGTTAATGGGTGAACATAAAACTGGTGAGAGGCGCAGCTGGTTGTGACGGGTCAGTGGGGCCGGGGCTGGGGTCGGGTGGGGTTGTAAGGTATGACAGAGGCGGGGCAGAGGGGAGGAGGGTGGTATGGGGAGGGTAGTGGGACAGGTTCTTTGAGGGGACGGGGTAGTATGATACGATAAAGGTGGGTTAGTGTGGGTGGGGCGGGGGTGGGGTCTGGTTGTGAGGCGGGGTCGGGGATAGGGTGGGGATGGGAGGGACGTATTGAGGCGGAACGAGGGGGGTTGGGTGAGGAAGTAGGGCGGGACAACGGGGGGGTTGAGTGTGGAGGTTGGGCGGAGCTGAGAGTTGGGTAGTTAGGTCCGTCAGAGGGTTGAGGAGTGAGGCGGGGCCCGTGGTGGGGTGGGGGGCTCCGGGACTGGGCCTGCGTTTGGGTATAACTGTGGGAGGGTGTTGGGGGGGGGGCGGGGGCTGGATCAGCATAGGATGGTAAGCTACGATGGAGGCAGAGCTGGTGGAGAGTTGGGGGGAAGCAACAGTAGTAGTTGGGAGGGGCCCGAAACGGGGTCGGGAGGTGGGGCAGGAAGGTACAGTCGGGAACGGGACAGTAATAAAGTACGGAGAGGGTGGGACACTGGGGCTGGGACGGGGTAGTCGGGTAGTTACGCCCGAGTATAGAGCGAGGTCGGTGGTGAGGCCGGTGGTGGGACGCGGGACACTGGTGGTGAGGCCGGTGGTGGGACGCGGGACAGTGGGTTAGGCTATACCCACAGTAGACTATGCTTGGCACATTTCACGACACATCCATGAAACCAGACGTGAGAAAATCGTAATCCCGGTGAGATAAAGACCACAAGGTCAAAGCTTTATTTGGACACAAACTAGAACACTATGTCTTAGAATGTGAAGAAACAGAGCCTTTTAGGGATAGATCTAAAAACCCTGCAAGAAATGCCATAACACCTTATTGGTAATAACAAGATACCTGAAATTTAAGTATGTATCCAGTTTTTGCAGATATTCGGTAAAACTTACCGTATGAAACTATGTAATGTATGTACTGAAATACGAATTGTAACATCTTATGAAGTATCAACCCACTGGGGTCTGAGTAAGACCCTTTGTGGCTCATGTGATCCTTTTGCGCTACCACTCACAGGATGAGCATCGGGTGTACAATGAATTTGCCGGGGACACCGGCACAAATCAATCACAAGGGCATGAGAGGTTTACTGGCCAGATATGCCACACTGCTCAAGCCTCTTGCTGACAGAGACATCCTTAGCCGTAAACGTTATCAAGAGCTACAGTGAACTACACATGCACACCTCTGATAGCAAAGATTACGACATTATCTTCAGACAAAACATCACCAGAGCACTGCAAGATGAACGCTAGCAAGTGTAGTCCCTCGTGAGCAGACATGCTACCGATTCATCAAGAACATTAAAAGTCCACAGAACTGACATCCTGACCACATTACGATAGACAGAGAGTAAACAATCCTGAGGCAAGGTCAGGGACGTCTTTACATTCCCGGGGTTAAACGTATGCAACATCCAGTCTGACTTTACTGAAGTATCCGCCACAGTCTGCCATCAGTGGGTGACGGTAGACAATTTGTGTAGAAACATTTACTACACTGAACCTGACTCAGTCGCTTGTTCCCCTGATAACAAGGTGGAAGAGCTATACAGTTGGGCAGCTGGGCGACCGAAACGATCCAAGACGTTTTATATGCTCAGAAAAGTTACGCTTACAGAGATTGTGGAGTAATACAGGTACCACACAGGATGGGACTCTGGGATGTGGTAGTTAGGTACGTAGAGGGAGGGACTCTGGTTTGGGATGGTAAGGTACCAAGAGGGAGAGACTCTGGGGTGGGACAGTGAAGTACCTAGAGGGAGGGACTCTGGGGTAAGGTAGGAAGATACCTAGAGGGACTCCTGAGGTAAGGTAATAAGGTACCCAGAAAGAGGGACTCTAGGTTGGGATAGTAAAGTACCTAGATGGTGAGATTCTGGGATAGGGTAATACGGGGACCGTAAAGGGAGAGAGAGTCTGGAAATGGGCTAGTAAGGTACCTTGGAGAAGTATAAGGGAAGGACAGATTAGAAAACTGATCGTCCATAACGGGGTCATTTAAGATGAATAAATGCATAAATGAATAAAACAGACAGATGAATATAGTGGTAGAAACAGGAGAGCACAGCAGAAGGCGCCTCTCCACCCACCTGTTCCGCCGACTCGACTGACGGCAGGAAAAAGACGAGAAAATATACTATGAAGTATTGTGGCAAGATAATGTCAGGGAAATTTTATAGGAAATCGTGGACTGGAAAAACTTTCCTATCAGTGTGATGATATCTGCTCTGCTGCTGGATTCTGGAAAATAATGAAACTATAAATTCCTGACTGACAAAAGATGTCAGTGAAGTATACGACGAGCTTCAATCTAAAGATATTTATAGTCTTTGTATTTGCTACTTCGGGTTAAAGTTGAGTCCACCTGATTGACCGCGTACTGCCGCAAGACCCCGTCCTAAGGAAGGGTCTTACCGTTACCCAGGACACCTTCCCAGGAGCTCCTGTAGTTCTAGAGAAATGTCATGGAAGCATCGATATCTGAAAATGGTAATAAATTACTGTCTGGAAATTATCGTCCAATTACCATAATCTCTGTAAACAGCAAATTTATGAAAACTATAAAGCGGGATAAGACTATAAATAATTTAAAGGACCAGCTCTTAATGAATGATACTCGACATGGTTTGTCACGAAGTCGCTCACGTAAGGCAAATCTGCTTGATGTATAATAGACACGTATGATCAAGATAAATCAAGTGATGTCATCTATTAGGACTTTCAAAAAAGATTCGCTAAAGTTCCAAATCAAAAGTTTCTAGAAATAAAACTTTTATCATTCGGTGGTTAGAAAATTGGTTGACTGTTTATAAACAAAAATAAGTAATTGATAATCAGGCCTCTGAATGGATAGACGTAACAAGGGTGTTCCACAAGGGTTAGTTTTGGGAACGGTTCTTTTTCATATACGTTAATGATACTGATAATGGGTTGCACTGCAAGATATGGAAATTCGCAGATGATAGTGAGTTGAGAAACAAATCTACTTATCTGTGCCTTTAAACGAACATAGAAACCTGATGGACTGGGCTCACAGTTGGCAAATGAATTCTGATATCAATAAACGTAAAGTTTTACATATCAGTAGCGAAAATGAGAAGGTAAGCCACAGTATGAAGTCTGCTGAGCTAGAACAGGTAAATATGGAAAAATATCTGGGTGTAATAATCTCTGGTGACCTACCGCTAAGTAAGACGTGCACACATACAGTAAACGGGGGCAAACAAATTTTAGGATTCATGAGTAAGAGTCTTTAAGTCAAGGGATACAATCCTCCCTCTTCACTAATACTCCCTTTTTACAAGTCGTAGGTGAGGACCTCCCCATTTTGAATGCTGTGGTGTTCAGTTTTGGTCAACCTACTTGAAAATAAGAGATACAATGGAGAGAACACAGAGTTGAGCTACTGAGATGATTCCTTAACTGAGAAACATATCCTATGAGAGTCAACCACGCGACTCAAATGTATATAAAACAAAAAAGAGAAGGTTAAGAGGTGATCTAAGACAGGGATTCAAAGATCTTAGTGGCTTCCATAATCTCGATCTACATTCACTCGTAGTAATGAATACAAACTCGTGGACAAATATTTTACGTTACATGAAGCGAAGTGTTTTTATCTACACCAAGAATATTCATATATGGAATGTTATACCAAATGGAGTAGTTGAAAGCAGTGGTGTCTACGTACGAGAATACACTTGGTCAAGATTTCGCTTCCAGTCCACGACTGACAATACTTGCCCCACATTATTTATATATAAAGTTTATAGACTTTTCTCTGAAACATTTGTATGTCTTTCAACTATTACCACACTAACGTTGGAGTTCCTAATCTCTCCCTGATTACAAAGATCGTTAGGACCTAATGATCTGCTGCAATTTGTATTCCTTTGTACTTGCAGTAGCAGGGAAATGTAGACTCCTTTGGAGTGAGAAGTTCTTTGACGAAACTTTGCTATCAGTGACACAGCCTTGCCAAAGTGACTTTTCACTGTCGGTGTAACCTCTAGCGGGTAGTGTTCCACACTGTGACGCATTTACGAGCTGCCCAGGGTTGAGCGTGTAGATTCGAATCCGGGTTACGGCAGTGGGTCCACTGTCAACCCAGCTGTTCATCCACCCCTAGGAAGTGGTCCATAAAATGGGTATATATATATATATATATATATATATATATATATATATATATATATATATATATATATATATATATATACACAGAAATATACATATATACACATGTACATAATTCATACTTGCTGCCTTTATTCATTCCCGTCTTCACCCCGCCACACATGAAATGACAACCCCCTCCCCCAACATGCGCGCGAGGTAGCGCTAGGAAAAGACAACAAAGGCCACATTCGTTCACACTCAGTCTCTAGCTGTAATGTATAATGCACCGAAACCACAGCTCCCTTTCCACATTCAGGCCCCACAAAACTTTCTATGGTTTACCACAGATACTTCACATGCCCTGGTTCAATCCATTGACAGCACGTCGACCCCGGTATACCACATCGTTCCAATTCACTCTATTCCTTGCACACCTTTCACCCTCATGTATGTTCAGGCCACGATCGCTCAAAATATTTTTCACTCCGTCCTTCCACCTCCAATTTGGTCTCCCACTTCTCCTCATTCTCTCCACACATATATCCTCATTGTCAATCTTTCCTCACTCATTCTCTCCATGTGACCAAACCATTTCAATATACCCTCTTCTGCTCTCTCAACCACAATCTTTTTATTACCACACATCTCTCTTATCCTTTCATTACTTACTCGATCAAACCACCTCACACCACATATTGTCCTCAAACATCTCATTTCTAAAACATCCACCCTCCTCCGCACAACCCTATCTTTAGCCCACGCCCCGCAACCATATAACTTTGTTGAAACCACTATTCCTTCAAACATACCCATTTTTGCTTTCCGAGATAATGTTCTCGCCTTCCACACATTTTTCAAAGCTCCCAGAACTTTCACCCCCTCCCCCACCCTGTAACTCACTTCCGCTTCCATGGTTCCATCTGCTGCCAAATCCACTACCAGACATCTAAAACACTTTACTTCCTCCAGTTTTTCTCTTTTCAAACTTACCTTCCAGATGACTTGTCCCTCAACCCTACTGTACCTAATAACCTTGCTCTTATTCACATTTACTCTCAGCTTTCTTCTTTCACACACAACCAAACTCAGTCATCAGTTTCTGTAGTTTCTCACCGGAATCAGTCACCAGCGCTGTATAATCAGCGAACAACAACTGACTCACTTCCCAAGCTCTCTCATCCACAACAGACTGCATACTTAACCTTCTCTCCAAAACTCTTACATTCACCTCCTTAACAACCCATCCATAAACAAATTAAACAACCATGGACACATCACACACCCCTGCAGCAAACCGACATTCATTGGGAACCAATCACTTTCCTCTCTTCCTACTCGTATACGTACCTTACATCCTCGATAAAATCTTTTCACTGCTTCTAGCAACTTGCCTCCCACACCATATATTCTTAATACCTTCCACAGAGCATCTCCAGGTCCATAAATGCTTCATACAAATCCATTTGTTTTCTAAGTATTTCTCACATACATTCTTCAAAGCAAACACCTGATCCACACATCCTCTCCCACTTCTGATACCACACTGCTCTTCCCCAGTGTGCTGTTCTGTACATGCCTTCACATTCTCAATCAATACCCTCTCATATAATTTCCCAGGAATGCTAAACAGACTTATACTTCTGTAATTTGAACACTTACCTTAATCCCCTTTGTCTTTGTACAATGGCACTATGTATGCATTCCGCCAATCCTCAGGCACTTCACCATGCGCCATACATACATTTAATATCCTCACCAACCAGTCAACAACACATTCACCCCCTTTTTTTTTTTTTAATAAATTCCACTGCAATACTATCCAAACCCGCCGTCTTGCCGGCTTTCATCTTCCGCAAAAGCTTTTACTACCTCTTCTCTGTTAACCAAATCATTCTCCCTGACCCTCTCACTTCTCACACCACCTCGACCAAAACACCCTATATCTGCCACTCTATCATTGAACGCATGCAACAAACCTTCAAAATACCCACTCCATCTCCTTCTCACATCACCGTTACTTGTTATTACCTCCCCATTAGCCCCATTCACTGATGTTCCCATTTGTTCTCTTGTCTCACGCACTTTATCTACCTCCTTCCAAAACATCCTTTTATCCTCCCTAAAATTTAATGATACTCTCTCACTCCAACTCTCATTTGCCTTCTTTTTCACCTCTTGCACCTTTCTCTTGAACTCCTGCCTCTTTCTTTTATATATCTCCCAATTATTTGTATTATTTCCTTGCAAAAATCGTCCGAATGCCTCTCTCTTCTCTTTCACTAATAATCTTACTTCTTCATACCTCACAATCCTTTCTAATCTGCCCACCTCCCACGCTTCTCATGTCACAAGCATCTTTTGCGCAAGCCATCACTGATCCCTAAATACACTCCATTCCTCCCCTCTCCCCTTACGCCCTTTGCTCTCACCTTTTTCCATTCTGCACTCAGTCTCTCTCGGTACTTCCTCACACAAGTCTCCTTCCCAAGCTCACTTACTCTCACCACTCTCTTCACCCTAATATTTTCTCTTCTTTTCTGAAAACCTCTATAAATCTTCACCTTTGCCTCCACAAGATAATGATCAGTCATCCCTCCAGTTGCCCCTCTCAGCACATCAACATCCAAAAGTCTCTCTTTCACGCGCCTATCAATTAACACGTAATCCAATAACGCTCCCTGGCCATCTCTCCTACTTACATGCTTATACTACATATATATACATATATATATATATATATATATATATATATATATATATATATATATATATATATATATATATATATATATATATATATATTCACACAATCCAGGGTCCCTTTTACAGAGCTCTTGTAGATTGCGAGCATTAAGATTGTACATTTTTCTTTTGAAGACAATGCACCTTCGCCGAAGTTATCTTTTAATAATCTGAATAGTAATCATGAGTAGTCGATGTCCAGTAACACCTGGATGTGTTGAAAATGAGATGTTTGAGGACAATATGTGGTGTGAGGTGGTTTGATCGAGTAAGTAATGAAAGGGTAAGAGAGATGTGTGGTAATAAAAAGAGTGTGGTTGAGAGAGCAGAAGAGGGTGTATTGGAATGGTTTGGTCACATGGAGAGAATGGATGAGGAAAGATTGACAAAAAGGATATATGTGTCAGAGGTGGAGGGAACGAGGAGAAGTGGGAGACCAAATTGGAGGTGGAAGGAAGGAGTGAAAAAGACGTTGAGTGATCGGGGCCTGAACATACAGGAGGGTGAAAGGCGTTCAAGGAATAGAGTGAACTGGAACGATGTTGTATATCGGGGTCGACGTGCAGTCAGTGGATTGGACCAGGGCATGTAAAGCGTCTAGGGTAATCCAGGGAAAGGTCTGTAGCGCCTAGAGGTGGAAAGGGAGCTGTGGTTTCAGTGCATTACACATGACAGCTAGGCATTGAGAGTGAACGAATGTGGCTCCGACAATGTGTCTGTCCATCGACATATTTGACACACTGTCGGAGCCACGTGAGATGAAAGTCCATGCTATCCCCACCCAGATGAGGCTTGAACACACGTCAAAACACTACGTAGAAGTCTGGTGTGTGTGTGTCTTTCAACCTATGTGTGACCAAGGCAGCCGGACGTCCCGCCCAACATTCGAAGCCGATCCGTGGTGTGTGTATATATATATATATATATATATATATATATATATATATTTATATATATATATGTTTATTCATTCATTTATTTATTCATCTAAAAGAGAGAGAGAGAGAGAGAGAGAGAGAGAGAGAGAGAGAGAGTTCTTTTATCTGGAGACAAACCAGATCTGTGAGAGCTTCATACGAATTTCCGGGAATTTTAATACCCGTGATCCATACGCCCTTGGTTCCTCTTTTGGCGGACTTTTGGTGTGGGGCGGATGATAGCGATCGCCGTACCCCCCTGATGGCTACGATCCGGCTTAGTCCGGTTTACATTGTGTGCTGTACATGAAGAGCTGAATCCTCTTACGTTGATCAAAGGCTGGGAGGAGGTCTGTCTGCCTCCGGTGGGTGCAGTCACCGACGGTGGTACTGGCTACCCACGGCCCGCCTGCCCACCGCCCGCTCGCACACCCCTGCCTCCCTACAGAAATATTATCACACAGCAAAACGTCGTCCTCCTGCGTGGCCACACCAGCCCATCAGATCGCCCTCCAGCTGCTGCTGCTCGGTATATACAGAGGCTCCGTGAAGGAGGGGATGTTAGAGGAACGTGATGCATTGTCACACGAGCCTTTACCCACTGAATAATGATGATGATGATGATGATGATGATGATGATGATGATGATGATGATAATGATGATGATGACAATGGTGTGTGTGTGTGTGTGTGTGTGTGTGTGTGTGTGTGTGTGTGTGTGTGTGTGTGCGTGTGTGTGTGTGTGTGGCGCGCGCGCGCGGGTGTGTGTGTGTGTGTGTGTGTGTGTGTGTGTGTGTGTGTGTGTGTGTGTGTGTGTGTGTGTGTGTGTAAGAGAGAAAGAACACATTCTTACGAGTACCTACGACGAGATGTTGTCAAAAGGCACAGCTATCGCGTAGCGTTAATCACATGACAATCAAAGGTTACGAAGAACAAGCCGAGTGAGTTATGTAGTGTTAAGTGGGAAGTGGAGGGATATTATGTTTGCATGAGTAGGTGAAGCAGAATGAAAAGACTTGAGAGGGTTAGGAAGAATGATTAGGCAAAAAGAGAAGAGGTAGTGAAAGCTTTGCGAAAGATGAAAGCCGGCAAGGCGGCGGGTTTGGATGGTATTGCAGTGGAATTTATCAAAAAAGGGGGTGACTGTACTGTTGACTGGTTGGTGAGAATATTCAATGTAAGTATGACTCATGGTGAAGTGCCTGAGGATTGGCGGAATGCATGCATAGTGCCATTGTACAAAAGCAAAGGGGATAAAGGCAAGTGCTCAAATTACAGAGGTATAAGTCTGTTGAGTATTCCTGGGAAATTATATGGGAGAGTATTGACTGAGAGGGTGAAGGAATGTACAGAGCATCAGATTGGGGAAGAGCAGTGTGGTTTCAGAAATGGTAGAAGACGTGTGGATCAGGCGTTTGCTTTGAAAAATGTATGTGAGAAATACTTAGAAAAGCAAATGGATTTGTATGTAGTATTTATGGATCTGGAGAAGCCATATGATTGAGTTGATAGAGTTGCTCTGTGGAAGGTATTAAGAGTATATGATGTCGGAGGCAAGTTGCTAGAAGCAGTGAAAAGTTTTTATCGAGGATGTAAGGCATGTGTACGTGTAGGAAGAGAGGAAAGTGATTGGTTCTCAGTGGATGTCGGTTTGCGGTAGGGGTGCGTGATGTCTCCATGGTTGTTTATTTGTTTATGGATGGGGTTGTTAGAGAGGTGAATGCAAGAGTTTTGGAGAGAAGGGCAAGTATGCAGTGTGTTGTGGATGAGAGGGCTTGGGAAGTGAGTCAGTTGTCGTTCGCTGGTGATACAGTGCTGGTGGCTGATTCGAGTGAGAAACTGCAGAAGCTGGTGACTGAGTTTGGTAAAGTGTGTGAAAGAAGAAAGCTGAGAGTAGATGTGAATAAGAGCAAGGTTAGTAGGTACAGTAGGGTTGAAGGACAAGTTGATTAGGACGTAACTTTGAATGGAGAAAATCTGGAGGAAGTGAAATGTTTTAGATATCTGGGAGTGGATTTAGCAGCGGATGGAACCATGGAAACGGAAGTGAGTCACAGGGTGGGGGAGGGGGGCTAAGGTTCTGGGAGTTTTGAAAAATGTGTGGAAGGCGAGAACATCTTATTTCGGAAAGCAAAACTGGGTATGTTTGATGGAATAATGGTTCCAACAATGTTATATGGTTGCGAGGCGTGGGCTGTAGATAGGGTTGCGCGGAGGAGGGTGGATGTGTTGGAAATGAGATGTTTGAGGACAACATGTGGTGTGAGGTGGTTGATCGAATAAGTAATGAAAGGGTAAGAGAGATGTGTGGTAATAAAAAGAGTGTGGTTGAGAGAGCAGAAGTGAGTGTATTGAAATGGTTTGGTCGCATGGAGAGAATGAGTGAGGAAAGATTGACAGAGCATATATGTGTCAGAGGAGGAGGGAACGAGAAGTGGAAGACAAAATTAGAAGTGGAAGGATGGTGTAAAAAAAATTTTGAGCGATCGCGGCCTAAACATGCGGGAGGGCGAAAGGCGTGCCAAGAAGGGAGTCAACTGGAACGATGTGGTATACCGGGGTGGAGGTGCTGTCAGTGGATTGAACCAGGGCATGTGAAGCGTCTGGGGTAAACCATGAAAAGCTTTGTGGGGCCTGGATGTGGAAAGGGGGCTGTGGTTTTGGTGCATTATACATGACAGCTAATGACTGAGTGTGAATGAATGTGGCTTTTGTTGTCTTTTCCTAGCGCTACCTCGCGCACGTGCGGGGTGGCGACGGGGTGGCGGGGTGACGACGGAAATGAATAAAGGCAGCATGTACGAATTATGTACATGTGTATATATGTATATGTCTGTGTATTTGTTTATAAATGTATAATTGAAATGTATAGGTATGTATATGTGCGTGTGTGGCCGTATATGTATATACATGTGTATGTGGGTGGGTTGGGCCATTCTTTTGTCTGTTTCTTACGCTACGTTGCTAACGCGGAAGACAGCGATAAAGTATAATATATATATATATATATATATATATATATATATATATATATATATATATATATATATATATATATATATATATATATATATATATGCGCCAGTCTATATTTATAACGGCGGTCTAAAATTACTGCACAGTTCAAAATTAGTCTTCGCTCTATGAAACCCACAAAATACCTCGTTT
This sequence comes from Panulirus ornatus, assembly GCF_036320965.1. Classification (NCBI taxonomy): domain Eukaryota; kingdom Metazoa; phylum Arthropoda; class Malacostraca; order Decapoda; family Palinuridae; genus Panulirus; species Panulirus ornatus. The sequence goes on along the minus strand of NC_092229.1, from coordinate 24,660,415 downwards.
TCTTCGTGAGAAAAAGAAATGAGATCGCGCACCAGACCAATTCTTCATCTTTCCTTGACCATCTGTTGACCTGACCAAAGAGGATCTGTCCGCTCATAAATGAACCCCAGCGAGAAACCCGGAAGCTCAAGAAATCATCACTAAACCAAGAATGAGCTCACCGACTATTCACTCCTCAGACCGAATCCCTAGACCAGAGAGCGGAACTTCGAAATTTCGTTATTGGCTTCGGAAGGATGAACCCCTGAACCAGATAATGAAACACTGAATCTTCGTTATTGTCCCGTGATAAAAGAACATCTGAACCAGAGAACGAAACCTCGAAGGCTTGTTATTACCCTGTGAAAACTGAACCTCTGAACCAGAAAACGAAACTGTGAAGCTTCGTCAATGTTTTGTGAAAAACGTCCATTAACCAGGTAACGAAACATTGAAGCCTTATACTAACCCTGTGATGAATAAATCTCTGAATCAGAAAACGAAACCTCGAAGCTTCGATGTAACCGTGTGAAGAGATGTCCTTTGAACCAGACAAAGAGGCCTCAAAGCTTCTTTATTACCTCGCCGAAGAATCAAATCGATAATTCCATTCTCAAAGACATTTAATGGGGACTCAACCCCCTTCTTCTGACTCTGATTATCTGGATGCTAATTAGGATTATATGAGATGTTAATTGTAACTCAGTGATATGTTAATTAAGGGCCTGGGGATTATCTGGCCACTCACCCGGAACGGTTACCCCCCCCATAAGCCCCCCCCCCTCCTCCCGCCCAACTCATTTGGATGTTTTCGTATGCTGGGGGAGGGGAAAGGGGAAGGGAGCGGCTTTCTCCCGCTCTGATTGGCTGCTGGATTTTGCTTACGTTTCTTGGTATTCTAGTGTTCATGTTGTTCCAGTGCCTGGTACCTCCACGTCCATGGTATTTTGGAGCGAATGGCATTGTGGTCATCATGGTATTCCGTTACCCTTTGTACTCTGGTATTCAAGGTATTCCGGTGGTCCGTGTTGTCGGATGTCACTGTACCCTGCTGGTCTTGGTATGCGGTGTTCGTGATACTCTGGGTTACTGGCACTTCCATGATCATGGTATAACCGAACCTTGATATTCTAGTGTTCATTCCAGCATCCCTGTGTTCGTGCAGTACTCATGATATTCTGAAGGTCATGGTAAATAACCATGATATTGAAATGTCATCTTGGTATTCTTATATTCACAATATTCTAATACCCCTGATATTCATCTGTGTCCTGGTACTCATAATTTTAACTCATATATTTTCCCCTGGGGATAGGGGAGAAAGAAGACTTCCCACGTATTCCCTGTTAGTAACTTGTTTACCAAATGGCGCCCTAGCTACGTCTCTTCGTTGTATATCAAATGACACATTTCTTTCTTGTATCTCCCCTGATGATGTGATTATTACACGAAAGTGCACTTGGGAACTTATCGTGTTTCATTTCCCCGTGGACCATAGGAATATACTTGGTCACGCGCAAAATTGTGATCTTTTCCAATATATATATATATATATATATATATATATATATATATATATATATATATATATATATATATATATATATATATATATATATATATACATATATATACATATATATACATATATATATATATATATATATATATATATATATATATATATATATATATTCTTTTTTTTTTTTTTTTTTCATACTATTCGCTATTTCCCGCGATAGCGAGGTAGCGTTAAGAACAGAGGACTGGGCCTTTGAGGGAATATCCTCACCTGGACCTCTTCTCTGTTCCTTCTTTTGGAAAAAAAAAAAAAAAAAAAAAACGAGAGGGGAGGATTTCCAGCCCCCCGCTCCCTTCCCTTTTAGTCGCCTTCTACGACACGCAGGGAATACGTGGGAAGTATTCTTTCTCCCCTATATATATATATATATATATATATATATATATATATATATATATATATATATATATTATCCCTGGGGATAGGGGATTAAGAATACTTCCCACGTATTCCCTGCGTGTCGTAGAAGGCGACTAAAAGGGGAGGGAGCGGGGGGGCTGGAAATCCTCCCCTCTCGTTTTTTTTTAATTTTCCAAAAGAAGGAACAGAGAATTGGGCCAGGTGAGGGTATTCCCTCAAAGGCCCAGTCCTCTGTTCTTAATGCTACCTCGCTAACGCGGGAAATGGCAAATAGTTTAAAAAAAAGTTTATATATATATATATATAATCATAAAAAATTATCGTTTATACATTTCTTAGTAATGAAACATTTCATTATTCCTTTCTCTTGTATCAAGCGATGAATTCGGAAAGAATATGTTTATTTTCTGAATATGCTACAATTACATTTACTTTGAAGTGAGAACAGCAGCAGCACAGCTGACATTGACCAACAGCCCTTAACAATCGTTCACCATGTTATAACAGCACCAAAGTTTCTACACATATATACTCTCACGAGCCTCTGTGGTGCAGTGGTTCGTGATAATGACCACGACTCGGACCCGCATGGGTTCGAATCATAGGCGCGGCAGTCGGCCTACATCTAACCCAAGTGTTCATCCTCCCCTCGGGGCTTGTTGGTAAATGGGTACCTGGTTTAGGCTTCAGTGTGCGTGTGTGTATGAGAGAGAGAGAGAGAGAGAGAGAGAGAGAGAGAGAGAGAGAGAGAGAGAGAGAGAGAGAGAGAGAGAGAGAGAGAGAGAGAGAGAGAGAGAGAGATGGTACACATATGGAAGGTTATGAGACACATATATACTCTCACGAGCCTCTGTGGTGCAGTGGTTCGTGATAATGACCACGACTCGGACCCGCATGGGTTCGAATCATAGGCGCGGCAGTCGGCCTACATCTAACCCAAGTGTTCATCCTCCCCTCGGGGCTTGTTGGTAAATGGGTACCTGGTTTAGGCTTCAGTGTGCGTGTGTGTATGAGAGAGAGAGAGAGAGAGAGAGAGAGAGAGAGAGAGAGAGAGAGAGAGAGAGAGAGAGAGAGAGAGAGAGATGGTACACATATGGAAGGTTATGAGAATTGGCAACACGAGTGCAAGACTCACTGCCTGTAACACAGAAACAATAATCACACAAAAGTCATTTCCAGATATTGGAGCACTTGATATTTTGCCTTTGTGGAGTGCACAACTTGAATGGATCTGCTGGCCGTGTTAGTGTGAAACAATGTTGATCTTATTGATAAACCAGATGATCTTCTCACGTGTAATCAATGATCAAGGGTGATTAAAATACCAAATGAAATTATCTGTGAATTAAGCCGGTCGAGTTACTGATTCAGTAGTACGAAATATGATATTATTTTCTGAGGTTATCAAATGGTGAATATTAAGTCCAGTGAAGAAATCCACTGGTCACATTATACCCAGGCAGTAAATGGTGCTTAGAATATGTATGTGTGTATGTAATGCATGTGTCTATATATGTATGCGTGTATGTGATATAAGTGTTTATATATGCATGCGTGTAATATGCGTGTTTATATGTATGCGCGTATGTGTGTGTGCATGTGTGTGCGCGAGAGCATGCACGACATATCTGCTTGTCTGTAATCTGAGAATTCTCACGCCCTTGCACACGGTGACACTACCTCAACCTGGGCTGGATGTGGTAATATAAACAGCTTGGGTTACCTGGTTGGTTCGGCCTGGGATTACTGCCACACTGCTGATGCTGGCACGTGTGCCATGTGACGTTCCAGAGAGAAAGGATGCGTGCCGCTGGGAGATTGGTCATACTGCTGTACAACCGAACAAGTACCAGCGCTGATGTGGACAACGCGAAGAGGAACTCTGTGCAATGAATTCGACCAATACGGTATGATCTTGTGCAGTCTACCACAGTGGCCACATCTGGGGGGCATGTGTCGTCTGTTCCTCCCACCGCCTTCACTTCAGTTAACCTGGGGCTGGATCCTAGCAGGCGATGGACTGTGAGAGCCACCCTGACATCCCCCTCCCTCCACTCCCCTGGTGACAGTTCAAACAAGTTATGAGCTGGATTCTTGTGACTGCAAGACAGGAAGCCTGAAGCCCTGCGGGTGCACCTGGGCAAACCTGCAGTGCACATCCCTGTGCAAACCTGCAGTGCACATCCCTCTGGTGTTGTGAGGGTGAATCTTCTGGCAACTGAGTCACTGGACTTGATCGACCACACGAACGAACGAACACTCTTGCTGTAGTTTTCGGGCAAACAAACAAACAAACAAACAAACAAAAAATATTATGAACAGCTATTCAGTTCAATGTACTGAGGCACTAGTGTTATTGTATTTGACGCGGGTTGTGTGTAACACACTCAAAACCGGCGCAAGCAGATGGCTGTGCGTTTGCTTACATAAAGAGGAAGTTGACACCTGGAATCTGGACTTGTGTCTGCATCTGTTGTTAATTTGTGTCAATAGTTTTTTGCTTCAATGTGGGACAATGAAAACAGTCATAGAAATAGTCTACCAAAAAGATTATCAATTAACAACTTTTCAAAATTTCAAGTTCTGGTCAGGGCCCAAAATGTTGCATTAACGAATGGTGTATTACCAAGCTAAAAGTATCCATCCAATTCACCTTATATACAGCAATAAACACCATACGTTAAAACAATTTACATCATAATCGGTCGATATCACCATGTTCACAACGCTAATATGATCTGTATATGTATCCATATAGTAGTTCTTAATGTGTACCTGTATCCATCATGGAAATTAGGATACAATGAGCCGCTACGTGGGTCATGTTTCTTTGATTTGGCTATAGCTACCCATGTGGCTGGACGGCAGGGTATAGTTACCCCTGTGGCTTGAGAAGAGGCTACACTTACCCCTGTAGCTGAGCGGTAGGCTATAGTTACCCCTGCGGCTGAGCGGCAGGCTATAGTTACCCCTGCGGCTGAGCGGCAGGCTATAGTTACCCCTGTGTCTGGGAAAGCCGCAACTACACTTCCGGCCACAGTTAACCTCTGCTCCTTCATCTTTCGCGGTTCAATTATAGATAACTTATCTCGACGAGCGGTGAAAGAAAAGCATTGAGCCAACACCGTAGTGGCTTTCGCATTCCCCTCCCTAGTCCAGGTTGCTGTCTCTCCTCTCTTTCTGGGTTACTGGAACGTATTGGAAACAAATATAATTCTCGCGCTCTCACATGTGGAGAACATGAAACCCATGGGATTCTCTACCCTTCATCACAAGCATCATGTGTGAGGAACTACCCCACGTAGCTCCTGCGTGTCAGACGGGGCGACTAACGGGTTAGCATCGGGAAGCTGGAAGCCTTCCCCGCCTCTTACTCTGAGTTTCCTAAGTCAGAAATGGAAGGACTTAAGCGATGGCCTAGGCTGGCGGGTGTCTGAATGTGTATAGTTGTAACCAAGATGAAAAGAAGGATGAGATAAGAGGAATATCTGACGAGGGGATAATTGAATGTTCTGCATCCGAACGAAAAAGAGTTCAAAGTAGGAAGAAGAATGGTTCAGCAGCGTCACTGGGGCGCCGTATGGGGTCAGTGAACGGACAAGAACGACAGAAGGGAGTGGCTCTTCTGATGTAGAAGATGTAAGGATGGACGACAGAGTGCAAGGACGTAGTTCATGATTGTTATGGGTTAGAATGAAAGGTAATGTGAGTTTGGGGATAGTTAGTTCTTATGTACCTGGAAGAGAAGATGAAAAGAAACATTTCTTTCGGAGAAACTCAGTTTGGAAAAAAGTGGTCATATAATGCTTAAGTTTGATTATATAGTAAATGAGGATGTGGAAAGAGCAGAGACGAGACAAGATCTGAAAAGGAGTTATGACCGTGGAAACTACACAAAACCACATCTTCTACGTTGTAGACTGGGACACAGAACTGACTAACCAAGAACTAAGGCATTGCCGTGAGAGGTTCTGTGAAAATAATGAAGTGGTAGGAAGAAGGGTACCTCTAGCCTTACGTACAGAGGAAAGGTTAACAATAAGGGAAAAATGGTTCAGAGAATTATATCATAAAGCTAAAGAGCTTCAGGATATGCTGTGACGAAAATATGGGTGGAACTTCAGTCAGACAACATTTGTATGGTACGAAAACAAAACCGTTCCAGTATTTCATCAGCAGTAAATTGTCAGCTAAAGAACAGCTAATCAGACTGAGAGATTCAGAGGGAAAAGTTGTCAAGGATGATGCAAGGATATTGTGAGGAAGACGAGGAAACACCAACACCAGCAAGCTGGAATAGAGAGAAGGCCTCAGATAGCGTTGAGATTGCTTGTAAACACTTTAACAGGATACTGAAAGGTCTTGAGCCATAAAGTGCTCATGGTCGTGATGAAATTGCACCGTACGTGCTGAGGGTATGCGAAACTACACTTGACGAATCATTTGAAATACTGCTGAAGATGTCGCTGGAGAAATGCAAGATACCGAGAGAGTAGAAATGGGTAAACGTCATACCTATTCATAACAGAGGAGGTAGGATGGAGGAGCTGAGCTACCGACTGGTCTCCCTGGCGAAAGTGGTCTGGAAAGTAATGGAAAAGATTAATCAAATAAAAAATGGAAGACTTTCTTACAAGGGAGAAATGAACAAAGTAAGAGACAACATGGTGACAGGGGAAGGTGGCTCTGTCTGTTGACCTTCTAAGATCTCCTCGAGTGAGCTATGCTTTAGACTAGAGTGAAGGCTGGATGCAGTGTTTGTCTTTTGACCACCAGAAAGCCTTTGACGCTATCCACTTGGTAGTCTGATTAACAAGGTGGATCACCAGGAGTGAATAATGAGCAGACTAAATCGATGGACTGAAAATTATCTTGTAATAAGAGAACAGAAGATATGTATCAGAGAAATCTGTTCGAAAATGGGTCGAGATAACCAGCGAATGATTCATGTAAAAGACTTGCCAAAAGTAATGCAGTCGTACTTGAATGTGTATGCAAAAGATGCAAAGGTCAAGTGGGAATAAAGAGCGAGGAGAACTGCATCAATGGGACCTAACAGATCCCAAAGTTGGTCTGATACATGGATGATCATTGTCACACTGAGGAAATATGAGGATGGGTCACAGCGATGGACGTTCTCTATGTGAATATCATCTGGTAGAAAATAAGCTAGAGGAATCTGTGTGTGTGAGAGAGAAAGAGAGACTTGGGATCGACACGGTCCCTAAACTGTGGCCAGAACCCATTCTTGGAGAATAGTTAAGGAGAAACGCCGTCTGCTGGCAAATAGTAGAATTGCATTCAAGTTTACAGACAAGGAAATAATCAGCAGCTGTTCGCATCCTACTAAATCATGCTTCAGAAGGTTGGTTACTGCACCTATAGAAGCACAAAGAGCTAACAGAGAAGGTCCAGAGGAAGGTAACAAAAATGATATCAGAATTAAGGCAACTGCGTTACAGGGAAGGGATAGAGGGCTAAAATTTGGAAGAACATGGCTAGAGGGGAGACCTGATCATAACCGAATTTTTTTCAAACCGGATTATTGATGTAGACAGTGAACATGTCGTCGAAAGATATAGGGATAGAAAAACCAAAAGACGTAACATGATCTTAAGCAAGTAACTTGTGGAAACTGATGCAAAGAAATACTTTCACGGCACAAGATTGGTGGACGAACAGAATACATTGAATGTCACAATAAATGTGAACAACACACAAATGTTTGATGAGTGGTATGACAGTAGAGAAGGACCAGGAGATGGGGCCCCACGAGCGTAAAACTCCCTCTTCGTGCGGTACAGATAGGTAATTACAAGCACAGGCGACATTAACTAAATGGGAAGGGGGAGAGACCATGTAAAACATTGAGATTATTGGACAAGATAATGATACAGTAGCCTCATGGAAGACCAAAGTAAGATTATGGTGCATGACTCCGATGATATCTTGCCCTGTGTATTCAAGGTGGGTGCTGAAACACTTGATAAGCTACTTCAGGTATTTAAAAGATCGATAGAAGAAGGATCAGTGCCAAGCGTGTGGTAGAAAGGTGTGTTGTGTCTGTTTTTGTAAAGTGCTACTGGCAAAACTCGCTACACTAGACACAGAGAAGCAAAGTCTGCGTGTTACTGGATGAGGGTAATCAGAAAGATAATGGTTAAGATCATGCAAAGGAGAGATCTGCATAGCTGAGAGGCAGTATGAGTTTACAGGGAAGTCGTCATGCATAAATGAAGCTTCCAAACTTCAATAATGAGTAAGAGCTAACCCAGGGAATGAAGAGGATAGGTGATTGACCTAAGTTCTTGGACGGCCAAATGCATTTGACACAGTCCTCCTCTGAGGGACGATTAGGAAAGAAAATATTTGAGCAGGTGTAACTAAACAGACGCCTTCGATCGGTCGAAAATGATCGGAACGGAAGGCACCAGCAGAACACGCGACAAAGGGCGCCTCTTCAGAGTAGAGGTGAGCAACCAGTGGCGTCCTGAGGCCATTATTCTTCCTGATTTATGCAAATGACTTGCAAAACCGACTCGAACCGTACCTCAGTATTTCCCTGCACGCTGATGCTGCGCTGGACACAAGGTCAATCAGAAGGACTTAGGCGGGTCCCAACATTTGTCAGAGGCGTAGTTAAAGCATCTAAAGAAAATTATGTCAACGAAATACAAACTGATGAAGGTGTGACACAGTAAAATGAGGTCAGGCTATAACTCTAACTTGGCTGGGAGTAAATACCAAGAACCTGCGGGTGTCTGGAATTCAAGGATTTATCAGTTACTCAGCCTAACATCTGTGCAACATATTTAGAGAATTGTAAAGAAAAAAAAAAAAAATGTTTGAAGACATACTGGTTACATGGAACACCTTATTCGAGTAACTGAATTAAAGAGATTTTCAGACACTATTTTACTATTTACAGATGATGATAAAACTACATTAGACTTAGGTTCGCTAGAAAAGGCCCAACGGTACAGGTACTGTGCCATGAGTGAGGGAGCTGAGCCTGTGGCAGAAAAAGACAAGAGCCAAAGACTTGCCCACAGTAGATGAGAGATGGATGAGATGAAACACGATCACTTTCAAGTTTAAAACCGATTTTTTCATTTTTTTTCTTTTTCTTACGTTGGAGGCTCCAGTCTCGGACGAAAGCACACATCAAGGAAGGGGGTTAACTGAAAATAAAGAGGATCATGAAAGGGAGAAAGAAGAGGCAAGAGAAAGCATTAATGTATTTCAGGGGATGTGAAAATTTGTCATTTAGAATGTGTCAAGTAACACTTAGTGGAAAAACCATGAGAAGGTAGAGACCTCCAAAGCTCCGAGGTGTAGGGGGAGAAACAGTTAACAAAACGGCCCACCCTCGACTTGCCAACGGACAGACAGTAATTATGCAACGAGCAGCTTAACTGAATACTGCTTGGTCTAGCTAAAGGTGAGTGGCACACAAGCAGCCAGTTCGCGGGGGCAAAATCCAAAGTAATACCAAAAGAAGAGGAAAAGTGAACCAGCAGTGAGGCGTGGCGCATGAGGGTCAAGTTTAGAAGTTAGCCTGGGACAGTTTATAAGGCGGATCGCTTTCGAATCAACTCTGTCAAATAAGGATGCAGAGCTAGAACCGCCAGTGACGTGATTTAACAGTGTTGTTATAGATCACCTCTTGAAAATCTTGAAAATCGGAACATATCAACTAGGATACACAACATGAAAATGAGAAAGAGTAGCCAAAAAAGACGTGGTGAAATGTTCCTGAAATCACGTAGCCGTGGCTTAACGAAACAAACTACAAGAAGAAACATTGAAGGCAAAGCACAGAAATTAACCCCCCCCCCCCCCCAAAAAAAAAAGAAATATTAAAAGATCAGATAAATCTCCTCCCTGTGTGCTAGAATAGGGAAACACACACACACACACACACACACACACACACACACACACACACACACACACACACGTGCGCACAAACACGCACACACACACACACACACACACACACACGTGCGCACAAACACGCACACACACACACACACACACACACACACACACACACACACACACACACACACACACACACACACACACACACACACACACACACACACACACACACGTGCGCACAAACACGCACACACATACCTGTGGCATGTCTATATACTTAGAATAACAGAAGGATTTGTATGTGGTATATATATATTTATTGAAGAAACATACTTGTAGGATGGGGTTGATAAAAGATGCTTTGTGGAGGGTCAAAGTGGAAATGGTTTTGAGTTATCGGGGCTGAACATGGCGGAGGATGTAAGGCTTTCATAAGAAAGAGATCCTGGTATAAAGTGGTATACAGGAGACGACGTGCTGTCTTTAGACTGAACCAGAGCATATGAAGCGGTCAGGTAAAACTATGGAAAGGTCTTGGGACCTGGTTTCCGATACACATTATAACTAGAGAGTGGATGTGAGATTATTAGATTACTTTTTCATGTTCCTGGCGCTACTTGTTAGCGCAGGAAACGTCGAGCAAGTATAAAAAAAAGTAAATCGTACCAATATATATATATATATATATATATATATATATATATATATATATATATATATATATATATATATATATATATATATTATATATATATATATATATATATATATATATATATATATATATATATATATATATATATATATATATATATATATATATATATATATATATATATATATATATATATATGTGGATAGTTGTGCGCAGGAGGGTGGATGTGCTGGAAATGAGATGTTTGAGGACAATATGTGGTGTGAGGTGGTTTGATCGAGTAAGTAATAATAGGGTAAGAGAGATATGTGGTAATAAAAAGAGAGTGGTTGAGAGAGCAGAAGAGGGTGTTTTGAAATGGTTTGGTCACATGGAGAGAATGAGTGAGGAAAGATTGACCAAGAAGATATATATGTCAGAGGTGGAGGGAACAAGGAGAAGTGGGAGACCAAATTGGAGGTGGAAAGATGGAGTGAAAAAGATTTTGAGTGATCGGGGCCTGAACATGCAGGAGGGTGAAAGGCGTGCAAGGAATAGAGTGAATTGGAACGATGTGGTATACCGGGGTCGACGTGCTGTCAATGGATTGAACCAGGGCATGTGAAGCGTCTGGGGTAAACCATGGAAAGTTCTGTGGGGCCTGGATGTGGAAAGGGAGCTGTGGTTTCGGTGCATTATTACATGACAACTAGAGACTGAGTGTGAACGAATGGGGCCTTTGTTGTCTTTTCCTAGCGCTACCTCGCACACATGAGAGGGGAGGGGGATGTCATTCCATGTGTGGTGGGGTGGCGATGGGAATGAATAAGGGCAGACAGTATGAATTATGTACATGTGTATATATGTATACGTCTGTGTGTGTATATATATGTATACATTGAGATGTATAGGTATGTAAATATGCGTGTGTGGACGTGTATGCATATACATGTGTATGTGGGTGGGTTGCGCCACTCTTTCGTCTGGTATGTATATATGCGTGTGTGGACGTGTATGTATATACATGTGTATGTGGGTGGGTTGGGCCATCCTTTCGTTTGTTTCCTTGCGCTACCTCGCTAACGCGGGAGACAGCGACAAAGCAAAATAAATAAATAAAACATACATACATATATATATATATATATATATATATATATATATATATATATATATATATATATATATATATATATATACATGTGTGTGTGTATATGTGTGTGATGTGTGTGTGTGTGTGTGTGTGTGTGTGTGTGTGTGTGTGTGTGTGTGTGTGTGTGTGTGTGTGTGTGTGTGTGTTAGATAAAGCAATGAATAATGGTTCACTGTATTTAGACAGTCAGTTGGCTGTAAATACACAGCTGAAGTATAACAGACATTACAGAACTGGGAGGTCGTGATGATTAACTCGTCACGGCAAAGCTTCAGGTTATGGTTAGCTGGACACGTCCAAGCTTTGGATAATCACATGAGTGAGGTGCACCTAAACCGACAGGGTGGCAGATATAGAGGATTGTTTACTGAGTAAATACTATGGTTTATACATGATGGACTTGAGTCATCATTAAGTGATTAACAGTTACAGTAATTCGGTGGGTGACATAACACGTGGGGGACATACCATATCGTCTAACTAGTAGTGACCTGTTCACTTGCATGGCTATGCATTTGTTCGTAGGTTGTTTATGAAGTTCATTATGGTAGGTACAGGACAGTTGTTATATCTGTCTATATAAACTCTGAATGGAATAAGTTGATTGTGGTGACGAAAGGCGGTCCGTTCTGGAGGGACATCGGGGAAGGGGCACTGTGGCGAGGGAAGGGGGTACCTGTGACGGAGGGTTACCTGTGACGGGGGGGGGGGGGGTGTCAGCAGTTTATCGCTAAACTGCCATGTGAGCTGCAGGTGTTGGTCGCAGACGGTGGACAGATGAGGGACTCTTGATGTGTAGTAGGTAGTGTGAGAGAGGCCCAGGATGATTCTGCATGCCCTTTTCTGCATTCTTTGTGGATGGTCCCTCAGTGTAACTGTTAGTGAAGAAGACCAGGCTTGGTAGGCGTACGTAAGCTTAGGTAGAACGAAGATGGTATGGACATTCCTGACCTCAGGTGGTGGAGCATCTAGTGATTTCAGTCAATGGAGAAGGTACAGACGGTATGAGGAAGATTGGACGATAGTGCTAACATGAATCGTACGGTTTAAAACATCGACTATTGTGACACCAAGAAGTTTGGACTTTCTGCCTACCCAGAGGATATCAGGTCCAAGTGTGATGTCAGGGGACAGGATGTTCTCTGCGCCCAGACTGATGTACATCATCACTGTCTCGGTGTGGTTAATGGTGGTTGGCCATAGTCCACTCCTGAAGGATGTTGATGATATGCTGAAGGGCGCCGAAGTCAGGAGAGTTGATGTTGATAGATATGACAAACGTAGAGTCGTCTACGTACTGTCAGCGGTGGATTGTGTCCTTCAAGGCGTCACTGACAAGCATGAGGAAGCAGAGTGACCCTTTCTCAGTGCCTTGTGATACACCGATGTGGCTCCTCTGAATCAGACTGTCTGGTGTGTCCTGGTCAGGAACTCTGCCAGCCACGAGACGAAACACCCCCGTGGTCTCAGGTCGACGGCTTTTTGTATGATGTTATGACTTGATGTTTTGGCTTACCAAGACGAAATTTGAGTGAAGTTTACGAAGGTGAGTAACATCGAAGTTTTGCATTCCTCAAGGCTGCAGTAATTAAAGTCTAGGAGGCTGACAATGCAATGAGTGGTGGAGGAAGAGTTCATATTTCCAAACTGCAGAGGTTCTTCTGAATTAGCAACGTCAACATAAACCCAGTCAAATACAAAACTTTCACAGATTATACAGGAGACTGGAGTGATTACAACAGGTAGTGGTGGTCTTGGGTAGTAGACTGACATATATTGTCTTCCCAAGATGTGTGTCATTATGATCGTCTAAGTGAAAATAAACAATGGCGGTTAGCGGTGTAGCTAAATCATGGGAGAATTCCTTGTAAAGTTTCGCTGGAAGATCTATGAGTGTGGTTGAGTGCTTGGTAGTGAGGCGCTGTAAGCACTTAACTACTTGACATTCTTCCACTTCGCTAAGGGGAGATGGGGGTGGTAGGTATGCTGGCTGGGAGCTGATGTCGAGATGTAGCGATCGTATATTTGCAAAGTGGTTGTTAGTTTGGTGTACAGCCTCCCCATTGTTAAGTTGGTCTACACAAGGGGAGGGGAAAAGCCTTCGTTCGTCATAACCAGTTAGTTCTTTTATTCTGTCATAACACTGACCTATGTTGGCCTACTTTAAATGCTGTACCTTGTTTGGGTAAGAAGCTTTCTTCCCGGTTTGTATTTCGCGTTGCACTTTGTTCAGTTGCGTGTAAAGGTCGTTGTTGCGACTGCTGAACGCTCGATATCGCTCTTGCATAAGCCACTTGATGCAGTGGGTGATCCAGGGAGCGTCGGCCGGGTGTAGTGTTACCGTCTCTGGGGAATGAAGTGCTGGTAAGCCCGGCTGCAGGTGTCATGGTACTTCTCCCACATGATTCCAACATCATCTCCGCTGGTCACCTCAGTGCAGTGATGACGTGGTACCCCACTAGCCGAAATATCTCTTCGCTGAGTCGGTAAGTGGCTGAGAAGTTTTGATGTCTGCCCGCTTTGTGTTGGGAGATGATGGAGGAGGAGGAGCACAGCGCTGATAAATGAGCACTACGTCCGAGAGGAGGGAGGGGCTCAGGTGGTAGGTAGTGTTCAGACATGACATTAAGAATCAGGCAAGGAGTGTTCGGAGTATGCGTGGGGAAGTGAAGAATCTGAGACACATGTAGTTGTTCTTGGAGGATGTTGGTGTCTACCTCATTGATATCCCCACATATCACAAGCTTACAACAAGAGCACCTCGTAATAAGTGTGTCAGATATGAAGGTAAGGTACTGTGCGTGTGCCTCCATAGTGCGAAAGCGCGGTGAGTGGTAGACCACACAGTAAATGATGATGCCAGTCTGGCGGGAGTGTAATGTGGGCGAAACCTTAAGCCATAACACTTCCAGACCCTCAGGCACGTTAATTGTCAGCTGGGCAGGACGTACGTCTTTGGAACAAAGGAGTGCCACACCTGCCCGACGCTTTGATGTACGAAGGCGGTCGAGGGGAATGTAGTCACTGAAGGTACAAATTTCTGGAGTAATCTGCCAGGCCTTTGTTAATATTATGACTTGACCTGGTGGTGATGCCTAGCTCCTCCATCTTGTTGGGCTGGAAGGTGACATTCGATAGCAACATGGTCAGCAGGATGCACCACGTCCTTGGAACTTCAAAATGTTTAAGGTGTTTAATCTTAGCAGCTGCTGCTGGTTTGCGTCGTCTTCTCTTGGTAACTCATGTTTCAACTGCTTTCCCATGATCGCGCCAGCGACTACCTCTGGCGTGAACTATGCGTAGCAAATCTAACTTTTGATAACCACTGGTGTCCGGATAATGGTTATCCTTCGTCAGAAGACTGAGCTGTGTTCTGGCTAGTGTGGGTCAGTGTTGTGTGTGGCGCTGACGTTAGGCGACCGCAGCCCCGACCTTGTGACCATAGATATCGTAGGAAACATCATCACTGCGTCACTGTTCACTGTAAAGGTGCCTATATCTCTCAATATGATATTCGTTGGAATTTGACAACCTTGTGTGAAGACAGCAGCTCGGGAGCGCCACAAACATACGGCTGTTCTCCCTCGGCGGTGTGAGTGTGTGTAGGATGGAGAGATGAGTAAAACAGTATTAAAAGAGAAAACGGAACTGATGAACTATTGGCAACAGCAGACACAGGACCACTGCATGACCGGGGCTATACGTTCACAACAGAAAACGAGCAGTGGCGAGTTTGGTTCCGGCGTGAGTCCATGATTCCCCGACTCGTGAGTTTGGTCACACAAGGAGAGGGAAATATGTTGAGTGGAAGTGTACAAGTTTACTGTGATCACTTACTCTCTTCGACTATGGGAAAGATCTTTCTGACTGCTGTGTACAAGTAATAGAGGTATGAAGATAGCACACATTTACTATACATGATCTCTGGACACATTATCACGGACGGGTTAAGTTTGTTAGTGTCTCACCTGGCTGAGTTCTCCAGTGCAGAGGACGTGAACACATTAAAAGATCATGGCAGACGACACACACAAGAAAATACATTGCCATTACACACATAAATGCTACTTCATAATTCCACGCTGACTTCGGTAAATAATGTGTCATGAGGTAAATGCTACCAGGAATATAGCTATAGGTCAATATCTAAGCACTTCAGCACCTTCATAGGGTATAGCCAAGTGAGGACAACTGACAGACCAGAATGATAAGAGGTACACAGGTACTCTGAACACGAGTCAGTATGGGATAAAGACATCACTACCACAGCCGCTGCTCCTCCTCCATGCACGGGGACTTGATGGAAACCCACCCTCGTCCCCTGATTGGTTGACCTTAACAAGCCAACACGGGACGATATGATTGCTCCTCACAGCTCTGGGGAGACGACTCACTCGGGATTAACCAATGGCAGTCGATCATCACACACCTTACTGTCTATTCATCTATCCCAACACATATGACACGTGGGCCTCAGCTGCATGATCCATCAGGCGGATTCAGGTCGGCCGGTATGCGACCTGTGTCCGGACTGGGGCACCACAGTATGGGGGACACAGAGAGGCAAAAGGAGCCTAGGACGCCCTGCTGCTCTCTCTTTCAACATCCCCCCCCTGACTACACCCACTGCCTCTGAACCCCTGATGAAATAAAAGCCCGTCATACACTCGTTCCTCGGTGACGTGGGCGTCCCCCAAGGGAGGACCACGTGCACTGAAGCCTCGACAGAAACGTATCGATATACCAGCACTGGTGGTGGTTCAGTCTCACTAGCGTAAGGCTCGATGATGACCAGAAAAAAAAAAGTCTCCTACGCCCTTCAGGTAACAGCTGTACACACTTCGTGGGTGGCTAGGGCCCCCTTTGTCCTGCGTATGTTAGGCATACCAGCGTACAGGCCCCGGTTAGCTCACTTAATTGCCTTGTCAGTAACCAGCTGTGCTTTTCTGTTCTCGTGTTCTTCATGGGAAAGCTGCTTTTCCATTTCCACACAAAATTCATTTTCCATCTACAATTTATGAGTATACAAGTAGTAACACTTACATATATCGGGGGGTAGTTCCAGCCTCCCACCCGCCCCTGAATTATTGATGATTCTTTCGTGTGTTATATTCTAGAGCTTTAGTTTTACAGACTGCTCATTAAGGAAGAGAATTAATGGAAGTATAAGGGGTTCTAAACGGATATGTAAAGGGCTTTCGGTAACAAAAAAGAAATATAAAACACTGCTTTAACTCAGGGACACTCGACCTTATAACACGACGAGGTATGCCATCTGAGCTCCACCTGGAGATGGGAGAGAGAGTACTTGGAAGACCCAGCGCGAGGGGAATGCGGATGCCATGCGTTTAGATGCCATGTTGGAAGATGATTAAAAGCTGAAGCTTCCAAAGTTGAGTTAGAAGGAAAAAAAAGACTCCAAAAAGTACAGCTTTATCAGATGGAGAGTTAGCAGTAACTCGATCAGGTCGGAAGAAACGAGGAAATGTTGAATGATTGATGTTGTTTGAGATGCTTTTGGTTAAGGACCAAAAAGATTCGTCAGTGGAGGTTAAGTCAGCACATTTTCGTTTGGTGAAACTGTGCTTGACTTCGCGAAGAAGAGCTCTGTGGTGACTCTGGGGAGAAAACTAGGCAGAGTGGGTGTCAGGAGAAGGGAGGAGTTTCACGGTCCGGTACCCACCGTCTCTGATGTGACAGGCAGCAGATCAGGAGCGATCAAACCACGACTGGAGAGAATAACAAGTAGAAGATGGGATGTTAGCCTCCATCCCAGCCAAGATGACTTCGGCCATGCGTTCAGCACAACATGAGGCATCCCGACCGGAGAAGCAGTACCCATCACTGGAAAGGTCAACAAAGAAGCTGCGCAGGAATAACCTTTGACCTCTCCCAGATGCCAAAGCTGGCGCTGCGAAGAGTGAGGATAGAAGATGGTCGTGACAAGTTAGGCATAACAGACATAAGATTATGGACAGAGAACACTAAGGGAGCTGAAGTGCTGTAGGAACAGTGGGAAGGTGCAGAGGTTAAGATAAGATGTTGGACGAGTGGTAGTGACGGTCAGGGGACTCAGGTAGGGTGTTCAATTCCAGATCCTCCTGGAGGGAAAAATTGAAGGCCTCGGCTCCACCAGGATCATCCCAACCACAGCCTAACCATTCCTTGTGGTGTACACTGACACTCCCTGCATTGCGGACCTCAGAACGTGGATATGAAGACAGTACAGCTTCATGAAAAGTGGTCAAACACTCGAAGACGCGTACGTAGCTGGAAACTTTTATTCTTTTATTTTTGTTTTGTTTTATGGGTGTGTCCGGAGGAGGGAGGGGAGTAAACGAAATAGAGAAGCAAGATAGTACAGGATAAAGAGGTTTTAAGCCAGATGACATCACAATTAAGACTCAAGATCTACGAAGCAAGGGGCAATGGTCATACGTGCAGTGGTGTCAGAACCATCCTGAACTGGCAGAGGTGCTCAAGATTGTACCATCTTGGAAATCCCACATGACGGAAATAGCTAAGTCTGCCTCTAAGAAACTTGGAGTCTTGTTTAGATGTCGAAATTTCTTTTCTTCCGAACAGTTGCTCCGTTTATACAAAGGACTGATTAGTCCTTGTATATCGCAGAACTGCTCGAACATCTGGGGCGGTTCTAGCTCTGCTTCCATACCTGACAGAACTGAGTCGATAGCGGTTCGACTTATAAACTCCTCCAGGCTAACTTCAAAACGTGACCCGCTTGCTTTACGTGGCACTGTTGGTTCACTTCCCCGCTACTATAGGTATCATCTTGGTTTTTGCTCCCGAGAGCTGGCTGCTTGTATAACCCACCGTTAACTAGACCATGCAATAGTCGGCAAGCTGCTGCGTCACATGATTATTGTGAGGTCTTTGGTAGTTCAAGGGTTGATAACTGTTTCTTTCCCCTACACGTCGAAGCTTTAGAAGTCTCTACCCTTCCATGTCTTTCCCAGTAACTATGACTTGGTACACTTTAAAAGAAGGGCCTTTTACTTCCTCCAAAACCCGTAAATATTTTCCCTTGCCTCTTCTTTATCTCGTTCATTAACCTCTCTACACTACAATTAAGGTCCGGCCTTGATGTGGACTTTGGTCCGTGACTGGAGCTTCCAACGTAAAAAGAAGAAGAAAAAAAAAGACGTTGACGGCCTTAATGATCCTGACAGTCGACAGTCGTAAAGACTTGATAACCAGCCAACAACTGCCAGGGAGGAATTCCACCTGTCTCCTCCATCACAACGTAACGTTTGCCTTGGTTCCGGTACCGTCTCCTTCATGTGTGCACGGACAATACGCACACACATGGTAAAGGTAAACATCTACACTCCACTGCAAAAACCGTCTGGCTGTCGCGAAAAGACAAACCTTTTAACATTAAGTATTCAAGTGAGAATGTAGAACAGTTCCTTCTTGTCCAGTAAAGTCTCCCCTGAAGACCTCTGTGAGAGGATTCCAGAAAGTAAAAATGGGAAGCTGTGAGTTACAATGTGGCGTTGGGGACCCCTAGCACAGTGTTGTTGATGGCAGAGGGGACCCTTACAGCCTGTTGATGGTGAAGGAGCCACCCCCACACTCTCCTGGATGTGGGGGTGGCTCTCACAGCCTGACGATGGTGGAGGTTCTCCTACAGCTTGTTGATGGTGGCAGGGCCTCCACAGCCTATCATTGATGGGGGGGCTCCCTCACAGGCTCCTGATGGTGGAAGAAGGAACCCTCACAGTCAGTTGATGATGGAGGAACCCTCACATTCTACTGGTTGTGGAGGGATTCAACTGCCTGCTGAGAGCGGAGGTGCAGACCCCCACAACCTCATGATGGGGGAAAGGCTGCCACAGTATGCTTACGATGAGGGGCTCCAATGCTTGCTGATGATGGAGGGACGCCCACAGCCCTCTGATGGAGTCCTCACAATGTGCTTCTGTGATGGTGGAAGGGGTCCCACGGTTTTCTGAGATCAAGGGGGTTCCCAAAGCCTGCTGATTTTGGAGAGGTTTCCTCACAGCTTGCTAGTGGTAGAAGTGCCCCACAGCCTAGTGATGGTGGAGGGGATCCCACAGCCTGTTCATATCGCAAGCGCCCCCAAGCCCTGCTGATGGCGCAGGGGCTGCTAGAGCTTGGTGAACATAGCGGGTCCCCCACAGCCTGCTGATGATGGAGAAACTCCTCACGTTTTTCTCGTGGTGGAGAGGCATCCCCCTCCTTCCAGGCTGCTGGTCTCAGAAATACTGCACCTTCCTCCTCAACATGTCTACTGAACCTCCGGTAATTTGTCAGGGGGGGAAAAAAAGTCTGAATTTCCAAAGAGGATGTAATGTTAACAAATTCTTTTCAAGTATTTTCATGAAATATTTACAAGACGTAAATCTTGTCAGGAAAATATTTTGTGCAGTAGAGGTTGTTTCGAGTGAGCGACCTCAGTTCCCAGGGCGGTCGTAAAACAGTTGGGCCAGGAGGCGTTGGGCGGGAGGGACGGAGGGAGGGAGGGAGGCGTCCGGCAGGCAATAGGTTGTGGCCACTGAGAGATCGCTTACCAGCTCTTTCCGGGTTATTAGGGTACACCGATGGTGCAAAGTCCTGGACCTCGTCTATCTTGTCTTTCATCATGATTACCCTCACTCGAGGCCATCTGCGTCAGTCAGCATGCCATGTGGGTCAACGAACTGGGTTTCTGACTACTTTCCCAAGTTATTTATATATATATATATATATATATATATATATATATATATATATATATATATATATATATATATATATATACATATATATATTCCCTGGGGATAGGGGAGAAAGAATACTTCCCACGTATTCCCTGCGTGTCGTAGAAGGCGACTAAAAGGGAAGGGAGCGGGGGGCTGGAAATCCTCCCCTCTCGTTTTTTTTTTTTAATTTTCTAAAAGAAGGAACAGAGAAGAGGGCCAGGTGAGGATATTCCCTCAAAGGCCCAGTCCTCTGTTCTTAACGCTACCTCGCTATCGCGGGAAATGGCGAATAGTATGAAAAAAAAATATACATATATATATATATATGTATATATATATATATATATATATATATATATATATATATATATATATATATATATATATATATATATATATATATATACATATATATTTTTTTTTTTTTTTTTTTTATACTTTGTCGCTGTCTCCCGCGTTTGCGAGGTAGCGCAAGGAAACAGACGAAAGAAATGACCCAACCCCCCCCATACACATGTACATACACACGTCCACACACGCAAATATACATACCTACACAGCTTTCCATGGTTTACCCCAGACGCTTCACATGCCTTGATTCAATCCACTGACAGCACGTCAACCCCTGTATACCACATCGCTCCAATTCACTCTATTCCTTGCCCTCCTTTCACCCTCCTGCATGTTCAGGCCCCGATCACACAAAATCTTTTTCACTCCATCTTTCCACCTCCAATTTGGTCTCCCTCTTCTCCTCGTTCCCTCCACCTCCGACACATATATCCTCTTGGTCAATCTTTCCTCACTCATTCTCTCCATGTGCCCAAACCATTTCAAAACACCCTCTTCTGCTCTCTCAACCACGCTCTTTTTATTTCCACACATCTCTCTTACCCTTACGTTACTTACTCGATCAAACCACCTCACACCACACATTGTCCTCAAACATCTCATTTCCAGCACATCCATCCTCCTACGCACAACTCTATCCATAGCCCACGCCTCGCAACCATACAACATTGTTGGAACTACTATTCCTTCAAACATACCCATTTTTGCTTTCCGGGATAATGTTCTCGACTTCCACACATTTTTCAAGGCTCCCAAAATTTTCGCCCCCTCCCCCACCCTATGATCCACTTCCGCTTCCATGGTTCCATCCGCTGACAGATCCACTCCCAGATATCTAAAACACTCCACTTCCTCCAGCCTCTCACCATTCAAACTCACCTCCCAATTGACTTGACCCTCAACCCTACTGTACCTAATAACCTTGCTCTTATTGACATTTACTCTTAACTTTCTTCTTCCACACACTTTACCAAACTCCGTCACCAGCTTCTGCAGTTTCTCACATGAATCCGCCACCAGCGCTGTATCATCAGCGAACAACAACTGACTCACTTCCCAAGCTCTCTCATCCCCAACAGACTTCATACTTGCCCCTCTTTCCAAAACTCTTGCATTTACCTCCCTAACAACCCCATCCATAAACAAATTAAACAACCATGGAGACATCACACACCCCTGCCGCAAACCTACATTCACTGAGAACCAATCACTTTCCTCTCTTCCTACACGTACACATGCCTTACATCCTCGATAAAAACTTATATATATATATATATATATATATATATATATATATATATATATATATATATATATATATATATATATTTATTTATCTATTCATTTTGCTTTGTCGCTGTCTCCCGCGTTAGCAAGGTAGCGCAAGGAAACAGACGAAAGAATGGCCCAACCCACCAACATACACATGTATGTACATATACGTCCACACACGCAAAATATACACACCTATACATCTCAACGTATACATATATATACACTCACAGACATAAACATATATACACATGTACATAATTCATACTGTCTGCCTTTCTTCATTCCCATCGCCACCTCGCCACACATGAAATAACAACCTACTCCCCTCTCATGTGTGCGAGGTAGCGCTAGGAAAGGACAACAAAGGCCACATTCGTTCACACTCAGTATCTAGCTGTCATGTAATAATGCACCGAAACCACAGCTCCCTTTCCACATCCAGGCCCCACACAGCTTTCCATGGTTTACCCCAGACGCTTCACATGCCCTGATTCAATCCACTGACAGCACGTCGACCCCGGTATACCACATCGTTCCAATTCACTATATTCCTTGCACGCCTTTCACCCTCCTGCATGTTCAGGCCCCGATCACTCAAAATCTTTTTCACTCCATTTTTCCACCTCCAATTTGGTCTCCCACTTCTCCTCGTTCCTTCCACCTCTGACACATACATCCTCTTTGTCAATCTTTCCTCACTCATTCTCTCCACATGACCAAACCATTTCAAAACACCCTCTTCTGCTCTCTCAACCACACTCTTTTTATTACCACACATCTCTCTTACCCTTGCATTACTTACTCGATCAAACCACCTCACACCACATATTGTCCTCAAACATCTCATTTCCAGCACATTCACCCTCCTCCCCACAACTCTATCCATAGCCCACGCCTCGCAACCATACACCATTGTTGGAACCACTATTCCTTCAAACAAACCCATTCTTGCTTTCCGAGATAATGTTCTCGACTTCCACACATTCTTCAAGGCTCCCAGGATTTTCGCCCCCTCCCCCACCCTATGATTTACTTCCGCTTCCATGGTTCCATCCGCTGCCAGATCCACTCCCAGATATCTAAAACACTTTACTTCCTCCAGTTTTTCTCCATTCAAACTTACCTCCCAATTGACTTGACCCTCGACCCTACTGTACCTAATAACCTTGCTCTTATTCACATTTACTCTTAACTTTCTTTTTTCACACACTTTACCAAACTCAGTCACCAGCTTCTGCAGTTTCTCACATGAATCAGCCACCAGCGCTGTATCATCAGCGAACAACAACTGACTCACTTCCCAAGCTCTCTCATCCACAACAGACTGCATACTTGCAGCAAGGAGAGAATGGTAATGTCTCTGTGTCTAGGCACCATGCGGTCAGGGAAAGTTGCACGTGTGTGTACTATACGTCCGTATATCTTGAGGAAATTACGTTAAACATAATATGACTCACTTATGATATGTTCCAAGTACAATCACAACAGCAGCTGCACCTTGTGTGTAGTAATGACGTGAGCGGTAGCGACGCTGTATGTAATGATGACCCAATCAGTATCGAGATCTCTTTTCGAGACCCAGTGTTTCTCTCAGCATAGAGGCCGTGTTGAGGAATGACCCTGATTGCATTAGCATCAGCCTGATCACGACCTAGTACCATGAAGACATTTGGCTTCTGTCTTGTTTGCCCGCTCGACCTGTATGGTTCTTGGTCTTCATCGCTAGGCAAATGATTTGTCTCTCTAATTGCCCTGGAAGGTTTAATGCTGGAGATGTGTTCCTGGCAGCTCCATCATTTCTAAAGTCAGTATGTTGTTCCTGGCCGTTAACTGCACGCGGGATGATGGCAACCGAAGATGGTCAGCAGCAGGTCATTTCTCTAGAGGGAACTCGACCAGGTTGCGTCACAAGGTAGTTCAAACTGCCGCCGACACTGGGGAAAAAAAATCTTGCAACGTTGATGAGTCAAAGTTCTGACATCTCTTACTGGGTGACGGAGCAACGCTGGCGTGTCTCTGTGAATCCTGCAGGACGAGGTGGCAGGAGTTTACTGGCGAGTACGTAACTCTTATATTTATGCTGAAATAATAAACGATGGGAATTAATTCATCTTGATCACAAAACTGCTGCTTAAATGATTATTGAAAAGTGTAGCAGGGCTTAAAGCGTAGCCAGGCTCAGAAGGTTGCTGGGCTTAGCTCACGGTGTAGCTGGGCTCAGATTGCAGCAAGGCTCACAATGTACCTGGGTTCAGAGTGTAGCAGGACTCGAAGTGCAGCTGGGGTGAGAGTGTAGCAAATTTGAGAGTGTAACTGGGTTCAGAGTGTAGCTCGGCAGAAAGTGTAGTTCAACTTAGGTTGGGACTTGCCTCGCACACCATCATTCAACGACGCCTTACAACTCGAGAGCGAAATGTTGGTGAAGCATCGTACAAATGTTCTAAAGAATAACACAGTATCTTCCATCTGCTGGAAATGTTGTCACATTTATGGCATTTCGCAAGAAACAAGTCTAGTTCGCAAACACAACAAAAAGTATCCATGGAACTGACGCTCACAGTTCTTTTCAAATCAGCTGAAGAAAGGCATGTTTTCTGTGTTGACAGTGTCTTCTGAGGCAGGTCTGGGGAAGAGAAATAATTGTGGTGATGCAGTTATCGTGTTTCTGATGGATGTCACCGCCAATGAGGCACCAAATACGAGCAAAAGGGGAACACTCAATCAGTCGTGACGTATGTGGAGGACATGCTCATGCGCGAGACGCGAGAGGCTGAGTGACAGCCTTCTGGTACCTGACAGCTCCTCACCCAGCAGGAGTGGCATACCTCCCTCCCCGTCGCTATACACGTGACTGTCAAGTCTGCAACGATCACCACCCTGTGCGTCGTGACATAGATCTTACACCTCCCGCCCCGTCACTATACACAGACTCTGTGCTCCCAGCCCGAGCCGCAAGGACATGATAGACAGTCTGGATGTGAGAGACAACGAGTGTGAAAAAGCAACTCAGAACACAGAAAGGGCACAGAAGGCAACTTCTATCTCTCAGGCACCAGGAGGGGATCTCTCCCTCCCTCAAAAGTTCAAATGATGGGTCCAGTTGATCGACACATGGCACCGGCCGCTTACAAGTCATAGACCTAAAGTTTGCTTGAGTTAGTGTCAAACCAAATCATCACTGGCTTTGTTAGTAAGGAACCATACCACCCTAGAATTTGTTAGTAACGAACCATACCAATTTCCTAGTAACGAACCATACCAACCCTGGATTTGTTAATAACGAACCATACCTCCGCAGGATTTGGTAGTACCGAACCATATCAACCTTGGCTTTGTTAGAAAAAAAAAAGAATACTAACCTTGGCTTTGGTAGAACCTAACCCTACCATCCCTTGGTTAGCTGATAACGAACCATACCCTCCCTAGATATGCTAAGAACGAACCATACCCTCCCTGGACATGCTAGCAACGAACCATACCACCCCACAGGATTTGCTAGTAACGAACCATACCACCCCAGGATTTGCTAGTAACGAGCCATACCAACCCTGACCTTACAAGTAACGAACTGATAATTCTGCGAGGTGGCCGCCAGCGTTCTCTAAATACAGGCACAACGGTTCATCTTAGAGAGCTGGAGCAGGAGGGGTGGCACTGCCTGTGTGGGCACTACATCATCAGGCACCTGGAGCTGGTGGTCGACCAGTGTCACCAGGTCCTCAGGAAGTTTGCGAAGGATCAAGCGCAACTTCCAGGCCGACTGCAGCTGCCTTGGGTACGACCAGAAAAAGCAGAAGACAGAGCAGCTGCGTATTGCCAGTGCAGAGGATCAGATGCAGCAGCCAGCGTACATAACCTCTGATGATGAGGGAACCCACAGTCGACCAGCTGTGTACAGCTGTTCTGGTTGGGGTATGAAGAGCGAGCAGGATAAAGGCTGACAGTGTTCACTACCTTCTGTGTTTTGTTAACTAAATATTGTTGAGAGTTTAGGTAAATGAAGATTCACAGTGTCTAAGAGTTATCGTTTATATTCAAACACAGAATCATATATATTTTTCGAATTAAAGCTGTTACAGGATCCTGGTTCGTTGCATTCTTACTCTTTTCCTTCTTTGTGTGATTCGTGTGTGCGTCAGTGGATGTGGTGTTTCGTGAACACATGACTGGGGTAAATCTACGGGAAATATTCTGTGTTAATAATGTGCGTCGTACACATGATGCCCAGCCGCCAACCTACCTCTGACATTTCATCTTTAAGTTGACTCATAATGAAAGATTAATCATTGTTATGCGTGGAGATTATCATGCGTGGAGATTATCATCAGTAAGTCTACTTCATTCTCATAATCTAGTTATAAACGGAAAAGTCTCTCGAGCTAAATTAAAATCATTTTTATTTAAGTAATTTTGAAAAGAATGTTCCCAGGTCAAACAATATTCTTTTTTTCCAAATGTGGTAATCCATTGATTAAGGTAGTCCACAGAAGCACCGTACTACATGGTGACTGACTACATAGTTTCCGTCAGACATCTGAAATGTTACATACCATCAAGGTAACTTGTGTTACAAGTGGTGATAAACTAACAATATCGCCACGTAGTGTCCTTTCTGGACACAAGGACTCGTGTCTTGTAATGAGCGAGTGTGTGTTTGTGTGTGCGTGTTGGTGTGTGTGTGTAATGTTTTGCTTATCATCGCTCGCCACTCGTATATTGCTGACACATCCCTGTAGCTCTGGTGAGCCTACTGAGATATGAAACGCGGCAGCCTCTCTCAGCGACCAGTAGTGACTCGAGCTGTTGGTATACTACGACCTCGAGGTAACCCTGGCCTGGGACAGATCACACCATATGGTGTTGTGAGCGTATACTAGATGACGGTACCTGTCTTCCTACCAAGATGGTGCTCTGATACCACCTTCCTCCCTGAAAGTGTTAACCTGTTTCCGTCGTAGTACTGAGAGGCTGGTGACCAGGTCCCGGTGTTGCTCGCAGACAGGTGGCCTTTGGCCGGAAATGTATCAGCATAGACGAAACACTGCAGTAAGCCAGATGAAACACCAGCAACAGTGAAATCTGCTTCGTGTAGGAATTTCTTTCAGAAATATTTAGCCAAGAGGCCACAGACTAGCTCTGTACATGCTGCAGAAGTTGTAACCAGTTACCCTCATGGAAATCATTAAATATTTGTGTACTTGCAACAGGTGAAGGCCGCTGATGTTAATATCAAATCATGGAACACATGCGATGCTCATATGAACAGCCAAGGCTTCTCAGTACTTCCAGAAGACCAGGGAGTCTGATCCTACTGATGGATTGGTATAAAAGCATTGCATTACCTGCACCTGCGAGGGAAGGACCATTAGCACAATTCATAATTGTTATTTTAGGGTTGGATACTAAAGACACCATCTGCTTTCTGCCTGCAGCCATGGAAGACATACCAAGCCAGGCGCATCGTAGGATCATGGAAGACCTTACCAGGGCGTGACAGTCAACCTCCTCAGGATGTGACGCTATTCCTCTCCTGCAGGACTGTCTCCAGTGCTTCACTGACATATCACACAAGATGTCAAGCACGTCTGTCAGACATGAACGATCTCATCGACTACCATGCTACGCTGAGTGAGGGGAGATCGTCTCTATGGTCATACAACAGTCTTGCCCGGAAGGATGGGTTTGGGAAAGCTACCAACTACTGACGCAAGCTAACTGGGCGATACAATGCTCGAGCAGTGACTTAATCACCTTCTCTAAATATCGTCGATACACTGGCAACCTACCAGAACCTACCAGTGACTCGGTGAAGAGAGAAGGTAAGGCTTAACTTTCTTATCTTTAACTATTTTCATTGCTTTTAGATGACAGTTTTCAGGATCTGAGTTTAATTCATCTTCATTCCAAATGCTACGGATGGTAATATCTTCAGTGAAATGTCATAATGTTGCAGAACGTTCTCCTCTCCTAGCTATGGCACTAAATCTGGAACATGAGCTGTGTCTTCATTAGTGAATACATAAAAAGATATAAATCTTTGCAGATTTTTTTCCATTTCTCGAAATTAACTGACCAGCTGCCTGGGTAATGAGTCTCTTTCTCTTAACATAGCAATGAAATTCTTTAGGATCTTTCTATTAACTATTTTCATTATATATTTCACACCGACCTTTACTCTGACACGTAAGTTCCAGTATTTCTTGGCAAATTCACATAGCTTATCATGTCATGTTGGCTATTGTTCCATTTGCGTGTTCTATATATTTTTTTCTTTGTTCCATCATTGTGGCTTAGCTCTGGGAAGTGACCGTTGCTACATACCAGCAGGAGGAGGTATGTTTCCTGCACTAGTTCGACTGTCTTGCTGAGGCTTTACCAGTCTACGTCCATATCATTTTCAGTGACAGTGTGTCATCCCAGCTTATCGTGTGAAAACCAATGCCAAGACCAGTAGAAAGATTCGCAAGTCTAAAATCTGATCATTTTTCCACGAGTTTCATGTTTATCAGCATCACAAAACGGTGTTAAAACCCTCCTTAAAGGTGATCTGTTGGTGATCACTCATACCAACTTCTCTCTAGTTATGGTGCCATACATAAGATCCTGATCTGTAGCCAGAACTCGGTCTAAGAACCCAGTCATAACGCGATGGGGTTTCTCAATGATGTGTAGCATGGCATCATCAACAGATTCTGTATAACCCACGTTGACAGCTCCTGGGAAGTGATTCTCTCCACTCAGGTAACTGGGATCTTAGAATCTCCTATTATATATGATTCGCGTTCCAAACAAATTTCCGCTAACTTGCCATAAAGTCTCCTTTTTTTCTCCTCCTGGCGTCTGTGTGGTAGACTAACTCTACTCTTGTGTTTTTCACGAAGCTTATCTTCATTGCCGGACTAAGAAAAGCTTTAACTAAGAGCAAGACACCACCACCGCCTACATTCTTTTCTCTACCACTGCTAAATAAAGAGGAAAACTCTGGAAATGCTTGTTTGGCTAGGTAATCTGTTTATGTTATGTGGCCAAGATTCAGAAAATTCAATCATATTATAACTTTCTCCGAACGAATGCGTCTCTAAAAATAGGCTCCGCTCCGTGCACTTATGTAAGATATTCTAGTACAAGTTTGAAAATAATCGTAACTATCTTGGGGAAGGAGACGAGACTCCACACGCGCTGTGTTTTCTAGAATACGAGAGAAGACACAGAGATACCTGCCAAATGCACAGCATCCATTATCATTTAAATACCGCCACAAGTTTGCGAGCTTAACTCCCACCAGAGACTAAAGCTCAAATGATCGATTAGTGAGACATACTCGACCCCAGGCGTACACCTGATCTCATAGTATCATTGTTTATCAGACGACAAACAAGCTGGGCGACATTCCTCCAGATGCTCCTTCAGACTATTCATGAGCATGTTGTTGATACCCACATGATAAATAACGAGAGTATCTCTACTTGCTTTATTACAGACGTCCTCCACCGCGTGAGCAGTGTCCTTCACCCTGACACCTGGATAGTAATATAGCGGGAAGGGTTCCTGACGATGAACTCCTCCAGCTGACCTTGGATGATAGAGTCACGACCTAGCCCAGCCTAATTACCATATTTCGTCGTTAGTGACAACAAAAGGCAGATGTTTGAGAGGCGGTACCCCTCCTGCACCACTTCAAAATGTCGCTTTACCTCACGGGGTGTATATGGGTTAGGTCTGAGGGCTTCAAAACACACAGGGCTACTCCGTGATGTCACTAGCTGTCACAAACTTGTTTTGGCAAAATGAAAATCATCTTCCTAGTGAGATAAAGTAATTATATTATCGACCATACAGACAAAGCTCTTCAGTGGTGATGGGGGTGCAGGGCACAGAACAGGGGGAAGGAGGAGGTAAGCATACCCTGTACACTGTGTACAATGCGTCGACATGGGAGAGTGACAGGTGGGCTGGTGTAAGCCTAGGGACTCATAGTGTCTTCGTCCAGTGAGAAAAAATAAGGAAAACAATATTACTGGCACTTGAGACAATACAGGTATATACAACATCCTGATACAAGGTCTATACGAAGCAAAGTATAACAACTTTAGCAACAATACAAAGGAGAGTCAAGACATACAAAATCTAAGACATACAAAAAAATACAGAATGTACAAACACGGTAGTTGACAGCACATCCCAACACAAGGTGTATAACTTGCACCAGACACAGGGACAATGACGGCTTCATGACACAGTTGCATGATGCAGCGTATAACTCAAGGCAGAGCAAACTTTGGGTAACGTAAGGGAAGTATTAAACCTTTTTGTGTCAGTAGGATACCAGCTCAGTGATGTCATGTCATACACAGTCAGATGTTATCTTCTCGATGTTTCATTATCTTTCTATACAATTACGTGTAGAGTTCTCCGGATATCGACTACAGAATTCTCTTTATCTGCAATATGGTATGGTCATTCCCGTCTCGTGTTAATTAGCCAGACTCATCTCGTGTTAATTAGCCAGACTCATCTCGTGTTAATTAGCCAGAATCATCTCGTGTTAATTAGCCAGACTCATCTCGTGTTAATTAGCCAGAATCATCTCGTGTTAATTAGCCAGACTCATCTCGTGTTAATTAGCCAGACTCATCTCGTGTTAATTAGCCAGAATCATCTCGTGTTAATTAGCCAGACTTAATATCTTTATGAACGAGAACATTATCTACGACAATGACCACATCTGTTTTCATCCTCCAGTCCTGGACGGTGGGAGGTAAGCTCCTCATACACTACACACAATACGAACGTTAATTCTACTGAGGAAAGGCACAGGTAACTTACTTAACTGGACATCACACCACACACATCCAGGAGTAAGTAATCCAGGTGTGTGATTTATTGTCTGACATTCATGACTCGGCACACACACACACACACACACACACACACACACACACACACACACACACAGGGTTGCTGCGTACGTGTGGCGTGCCTCAACACACGACTGGTTGCCTGATACTCCGGGGTGGAGCCCACAAGCCAGCCCCACGCCCTCCACCGGTCACGCCTCACACACATGGACGTAGATTAATCGCTCACCGTCCTCACCTTCCTCACATTTAGCCTGTATTTAGACAGTGGAATTGCCTTACACTGAACGACCTATATGAATAATTCATATTCCCTTCACGTACACAAGGAAATCCTCAGTCTACTCGACCGCTCAAGACATTACAGCGGAACCTGGAGGACATAAGCTTAGCACACAAGGTGCAGCAGCTCCCCCAGGCTGCACAGATTGGGAACTCCTACGTGACGGAGGTTCACAGGTCACCAGACGTCAGACTGCCACTCATCCATGCCTCACCATCTTAAGAGCAGATCAGAATCGCTTCAGCTAACTAACTGCATTGACTCCATAAAAATCACTACTTATCTAAATTTCTTCTCAGCCGCTACATCTATGTTACACGTCAGGGGTAGAGAAGTTTCAGAATGCCCTGAAGAAGTACCTATAAAGTCTACCAGACCAGCCAGGCCGTGGGGGCTATAGGGTAGTGCGCCCTCCGGCTTCCAGTAGAATGGTCGATCAACGACCGAACCCAACAGCTTGAGCCCAGCCGGGGCTGTGTGAGGGTAGAAGACCCCCAAAGTATTCACCTGCACAAGAGTGACTACCGCTTGTGTTACTGCTCGTCACCAAGTGTCAAGCTTGACCCACAGTTGTGTACCCAACAGCCTCCCGTGCACTCCTCGACAGAGCCTCACGAGACAGAAAGCGCCAGGGCGTCCTCTTGTTATCCCTTGCTATAAAACTGTGGCTGTCTCATTGTACCAGAATAAAATGAATGACTGTAGCTTTAGAATACATCTTTTGTATTTCACAAAGGTTTCTCATTTCACGAATCCCTTCTGCGTCAGGTTAATAGTCAGGCCATCACATTCAAGGGTCGTGGTATCATTCTCAAGGGTAATACTGTCGTACTCAAGGGTCGTGGTGTCATTATCAAGGGTAATACCGTCGTACTCAAGGGTCGTCTTCCAGTGGTTACCACAGCCAACTTGGAGGAGAGGCAGCGTTCCAGACGTACTCCTGGTATTAATTCCAGCACTCGTAATGATCTCATCCCTAATTCAGCGCCCACTCCTTCCCCTGAAACAAAAGGTAATAGTTGAACGATCCATAACTGCTGGAAAGGAACCCATCATCAACCACCTTCCAATATTGATCGATTTGTTAGCAGTGTTTTGTTTATATTAATATCTTCTGGAAATGTTTCTAATACAGAAAAGTTTCAGACAGCTGACTCATACACCAATCATATTAAAGGAAAGTAATAAATATTGTAAATTCTTATGTACAACACCAGTACAACATAAGACAATGGTGTTACGTTATATTTTTCTTGCAGGTAGGATGGCGGGGTCGCTGCCACCAGCTTGCAGATGGATGCGACAAGACTTCAGGAGAAATACAGTCAGCCTGGGTTGGCAAGAGTCCTTATTATGTCTTCGGAAGCCACTGGGTTCCAGGAAGCCAGCCTGTTCGCCTCCGACAGCGACCTCTATGTCTTCAGGCATCTGAGGCGCCGTAAACATCAGCAGTGTTCTGTGTGTGTGTGTGTGTGTGTGTGTGTGTGTGTGTCAAACAAAATGTTTCTTTTCTACAACTGGTGACGGAAAAGCCAAAACGGGTCTCAAGTTCTAATAATGAATAATATTGTAAAAAATATTGTAAAATATCCGAAAGATTTACAATAACTGGTAGGTTTCCTTTCTTCACAATAAAAAATCTTATAATGTGGGAGTACGGTCGGGTTATAATGTGAGAGTACGGCACGGTTATAATGTGGGAGTACGACACGGTTATAATGTGGGAGTACGGCAGGGTTATAATGTGGGAGTACGACACGGTTATAATGTGGGAGTACGACACGGTTATAATGTGGGAGTACGGCAGGGTTATAATGTGGGAGTACGACACGGTTATAATGTGGGAGTACGACACGGTTATAATGTGGGAGTACGGCAGGGTTATAATGTGGGAGTACGGCAGGGTTATAATGTGGGAGTACGGCAGGGTTATAATGTGGGAGTACGACACGGTTATAATGTGGGAGTACGGCAGGGTTATAATGTGGGAGTACGGCAAGGTTATAATGTGGGAGTACGACACGGTTATAATGTGGGAGTACGACACGGTTATAATGTGGGAGTACGGCAGGGTTATAATGTGGGAGTACGGCAGGGTTATAATGTGGGAGTACGGCAGGGTTATAATGTGGGAGTACGACACGGTTATAATGTGGGAGTACGACACGGTTATAATGTGGGAGTACGGTAGGGTTATAATGTGGGAGTACGACACGGTTATAATGTGGGAGTACGACACGGTTATAATGTGGGAGTACGGTAGGGTTATAATGTGGGAGTACGACACGGTTATAATGTGGGAGTACGGCAGGGTTATAATGTGGGAGTACGACACGGTTATAATGTGGGAGTACGACACGGTTATAATGTGGGAGTACGACACGGTTATAATGTGGGAGTACGACACGGTTATAATGTGGGAGTACGGCAAGGTTATAATGTGGGAGTACGCCACGGTTATAAGGTGGAAAAGTTGAATTACGAAAGGTAGTGGATTTTTTTTTCTTTGGCTTCGGAACAAAAAGTTCGTTAGAAGTGAAATTATCAGGTTCTGGTCCATGAAGGAGCGAGTGCTCGACTTTACGAAGAAAAACTTCGCTGTGACTCTGAGCAGAAATTCAGCATAAATGGAAGGAGCGAAGGTTTCATGGTAGGAGTGATCATACCATGACTGGGAAGGAGAAAGATCTACTAGACGGGGTGTGATACAGGACTCCATCCTGGCTAAGGTATCCTCTGTTATGCGTTCAGTTCAACACGAGATATCCCGGCCAACGAAGTAATGCTTGTCCCAGAATGCCAGGGACAGTAAGAAGCTGGGCATGTAAGAGCACAAAACTCTCCCAGAATTCCAAAGTTGATGTTTCGCGGGGAAGAGAAGGCGGAAGTGCTCACTTACAGGAGAGGCAAATAAGACTGTGGTCGAAGGACATTAAGGAGAAGAATAATTGTAACTATAATGAGACGACTCGAATTAAAAAAAAAGGGATCTAGGGTGTGACGGTCGGGAACTCGTGTTGGGCAGCTGAATATCTGTGCCGGTTCGTTGAGGAGGGGAAAGTAGAAGGCCTCGGTTCCGCTGGGATCATCTCCGGTGGAACCGAACCAATGGTAGTGGTGTACATCTAAACTTCCGGCAAACATGACTTTAGAACATAGAGGTAAAGATAGCAATGGTCTTCTGTGGAGCAACAGGAGTTGAACAGTTCTCCAAAGTCAGAGGAACTGGGAGGGTGAGGGGGATTTACATGAAATAACAGCAAAAGTATAGAAGGTAAAGAAAGTTTAGGCCAGACGGTATCTAAGTTAGGTGACTCAAAATGCAAGAGGTTAACAATGGGAGTTTCTGTTACTATGAAGTAGGTACAAACGCCATCCTTGGTTTGGAAATGATAGTAGACATGAAAGTGTATTATGGAGGCAGCCCTGACCAGCTGGGTTTCATAGAGAAAAAGAATACCAGCGGAACAAACGGAGAAACAGTTTGCTTCAAAGGGAAGCTTAGATCTGAAACCGCAAAGAGTCAGGTCCAGTGGTGTGTCCAGACGGGTAGAGTAGGTCCCAGTCGTCTGGCGTCGGTCAGGGAGGCCCTGGGAACTAACCAAACCTCCTCGACCAGTGGCATCATTCTGGTGTGGCACCTGAGAATCTGGAAGGTGTTCTACCAGATTCTGAATAGAATGATGGAAACACTGGAGAGGGAAGTGAAGGGTTGTGTGTGTGTTGTGTGTTGTTAAGTATCGAGGTAGAGCTGGAGAAGGTGTGAGTCTGGGATTCCCCGCCAGCGCCCACGTGCACGTGAGGCAAAAAGAGCACAAGACATCGACCTGGGCCAGGGTGAGGCACGTGAGAAATGGCACAGTCCCGCCTCACTGCGTCGCCATCACTAACCTTCTGGTGGTCAGGTGGTAGTATTTACCTGGGCGGTGGATGCCCGTTGCCTGGTGTGAGTGACACTTACAACTGCTATATTATCATTATTATCATTAATTTTATCAGTATCATCAAGTAACACCAGAACCACTCCTCCAGGGGCTCCTGCAATCGAGGCTGCGCTACACTCTATTATAGTTAGTGACTCCATGATGGGAGAAGTTCCTTGACGAGGCTGTGTTGTGATCTGCTTCGTCAACTGACGATGATGCGACGTCAACAGAGGCGGGCTTTCACTCACAAGTGTACCCTTGGGTAGGCATAGTCCAGTAACACCTAACACCATATATATATATATATATATAACACCATATATATATATATATATATATATATATATATATATATATATATATATATATATATATATATATATATATATATATATATATATATATATATAAGTAGAGGGATCGGGTACCAAATAAAGAGAGGAGACATACAGAAGGAGATTCGGTGAGGCAATCCGCTAATGGTTGAAGAAAACATAGAGAGGCGAGTAAAGCTGCCTTCACCCAACTCTCCGAGGAGAGATCTGTGTGGCAGGGCCAGCCCTCACGCCAAGCAAGTACACACGACCCGTATACTTGCGGATCTAAAAGAAAACGCCGCGGGAGTTGGACCACACTAAAGAAGGGAAAGAGCTTGGAGGGTAAGTACATAACAAATGATTATAGATCAAAGGGATTAAGTGTAAAGACACGACACGACAGCAGTTTGTACAGGAAGATGAATTAAAGTTAAGAAAACGTAGTCAGGGGAGACTTTAGCTACTGTGAACCGAAGGCGAATGTTGGGAGAGACGGGAGGTTTAGGGTACTGTTATGCAGGTGGGGGAGATTGGTGTGAGGGAGAGAGACAAAGATATGAATAATAGAAAATATAAAGTTGTGTCTCCACTACAGTAGGAACAGTGATGAACACAACATATGTAGGGTCTGTCGTGCAGTATGTGGTTAACGAGTAATTCATCCTATGTAAGGACCGTCGTGCGCAAAATGGTGATCTAGCCTTCAGCATTTTCTTTC
Organism: Panulirus ornatus; assembly: GCF_036320965.1. Lineage (NCBI taxonomy): Eukaryota > Metazoa > Arthropoda > Malacostraca > Decapoda > Palinuridae > Panulirus > Panulirus ornatus. Next base: position 24,624,369 of record NC_092229.1, on the reverse strand, counting down.
CACAGGATGAGTTGAGAAAGCTGTACAGTATACAAAATAAAGGTTGAGAATTATTCATTGAGTTTTAAAACCTGCTTAATACTCCAGCTTCATGTTGGAGGTGAATCATCATGGTGATTAGATCAGGATCAAGGATCTTTCTACGAAACATGATATTAAATTTCCAGAGATACTCGTCTATCTGGCACTGCTGAAAGGAAAGTGAACCCTATAGCTATCACTGGAGGTAACAGGACAGTATCAAGTGGCAAGTTCGTGTGATCTTCAGTGTGAAAGAAGTCAATTCACTTGAAGACACCCGGGAGTCCAGTCCAGAGGGAGGTCACCCTTTAGAAAGAACCATTAAGCAAAACTGAATTACGAATGAAGAGAATATAGACGTCAAATCTGGAGCCTCAAGAAAAAAGGCAAATGTACCTTAAAGAAATAATCATCGAGACGTAAGATGAGTTAGATGAAGTCTATACCGACAACCCTGTTGATCAGAGTCAGGGGAGGGCTGGCTCTGCCTGCATTGTAATCAGGAACAAAGCATTTATGGAGGAGGTGAGGGTTAAGCCCTAGCTGAGAAACATCTATCCCAGCTGAGTTGATTGCTATTATCAAGGCACCAAGATCTGTATAGCGCAGTGAGGTGGGAGTAATAGATCACGCTAGACTCAACGTGCATTACCCATTCCTCAGAGTCCTAACAAACAATACCATGATTAACAAGACGGTCGTTTGATGAAGCTAAGGGAGTTGTGACAACTTCAACCCCATAAGCATGACGGTAAGACCCTTGGGCACGACGGTACGACCTTGGGCACGACGTTACGACTCTTGAAAACGATGCTTCACCATTGTGCTCGAGAGATGCGTCAGGCCATCACAGGCAAGCAACGTTCAAGGGGGATAACAAACCATATAAGATGATGGAGTCCCTGTGGGTTCCTTTTCAAGGAGGATTCTGTCATCATTATAACGCTGACCTGAGGGTAAGTGAAGGTGTAAGAGAGAATCAAATATCACATCCCTATGGAAACTAGAGGCATCGTGAACGAATCATGCTGACCCAGGGAAGATTTTGAATGAAGAGTGAGTGAGTGACGCAGCACATCATCGGTTTAGCCAGAACACTGCAGCGACGGGTGACGCTTACTGTGACGGTGCAATACAAGGCGGACGAGACAGGACGTAGAATGAAGCACGACAAATGAACAGAGAAATTGTAGTCTGTAGCGTGAGACAGCGTATATGAGATAATGTACTGCATAATCTAGGTTGTCTCATATCAAGAATTGTTTTTCTACGCTTTGAAGGACACTTGCTGGTCCATGATAGATGCGGTACTAATACATACATACACACACACACACACACACACACACACACACACACACACATATACACACATATACACACATACATACATACATATCTATATATATATATATATATATATATATATATATATATATATATATATATATATATATATATATATATATATATATATATATATATATATGAAGTCTGTTGGGGATGAGAGAGCTTGGGAAGTGAGTCAGTTGTTGTTCGCTGATGATACAGCGCTGGTGGCTGATTCATGTGAGAAACTGCAGAAGCTGGTGACTGAGTTTGGAAAAGTGTGTGGAAGAAGAAAGTTAAGAGTAAATGTGAATAAGAGCAAGGTTATTAGGTACAGTAGGGTTGAGGGTCAAGTCAATTGGGAGGTGAGTTTGAATGGAGAAAAACTGGAGGAAGTGAAGTGTTTTAGATATCTGGGAGTGGATCTGGCAGCGGATGGAACCATGGAAGCGGAAGTGGATCATAGGGTGGGGGAGGGGGCGAAAATCCTGGGGGCCTTGAAGAATGTGTGGAAGTCGAGAACATTATCTCGGAAAGCAAAAATGGGTATGTTTGAAGGAATAGTGGTTCCAACAATGTTGTATGGTTGCGAGGCGTGGGCTATGGATAGAGTTGTGCGCAGGAGGATGGATGTGCTGGAAATGAGATGTTTGAGGACAATGTGTGGTGTGAGGTGGTTTGATCGAGTGAGTAACGTAAGGGTAAGAGAGATGTGTGGAAATAAAAAGAGCGTGGTTGAGAGAGCAGAAGAGGGTGTTTTGAAGTGGTTTGGGCACATGGAGAGGATGAGCGAGGAAAGATTGACCAAGAGGATATATGTGTCGGAGGTGGAGGGAACAAGGAGAAGAGGGAGACCAAATTGGAGGTGGAAAGATGGAGTGAAAAAGATTTTGTGTGATCGGGGCCTGAACATGCAGGAGGGTGAAAGGAGGGCAAGGAATAGAGTGAATTGGAGCGATGTGGTATACCGGGGTTGACGTGCTGTCAGTGGATTGAAGCAGGGCATGTGAAGCGTCTGGGGTAAACCATGGAAAGCTGTGTAGGTATGTATATTTGCGTGTGTGGACGTATGTATATACATGTGTATGGGGGGGGTTGGGCCATTTCTTTCGTCTGTTTCCTTGCGCTACCTCGCAAACGCGGGAGACAGCGACAAAGTATAATAAAATAAAAAATATAATATATATATATATATATATATATATATATCCTGATTCGCACCACCGGGGTACCCTAACTTTGTGGGCTCTTGAATATTAATCTCTTTAAATTGATTACCTGCTCACCTGAGACAGTTAGCCAAGTTCCAGGTGCGGCTGGGTACAGACTGCAGGATGTGGCAGTGTACTGAGGTCATGGACGTCCAGCTGGTGGAGCAGACATCACAAACTCATATAACGAGACGAGCGTAAGCTTGACACACTGTAGAAAACGTTCCCCACATACTCAATTATATTAATGCAAACCATGAAGTTTCTGACTCAGGACTGAACCGCAGCTTAGTGGGAAAACAGATAATGGAAGTTGAATTAGTTGATATAGGAAAGTTATACAATACTTTTCTATATCAACTTATTCAACTTTAATACTTTTTTTTATAAACTGCAGTCCAGTCCCGAGTGAGAAGTGGCAAGACGTGATTGCTTGATGTCAGTGGTGGGAGCAGAGGGGACCTGTGCTGCACTGCTTGCTGTACACTATGGCTACAGAAGCAAAGTAAGCGGCTTATGTAGTGTGGTGCATGTGGTCAATGTAGGTGACGTAAGTGGCTAGTGCAAAGTAAGTGGTCAGAATAAAGTAAGTGGCCAGTGTAACGTAAGTGGTCTGTGTAAGGTAAGTGGTCAATGTGACCAGTTTAAGGTAAGTAGCCACTATAAAGTAAGTGGTCAGCGTAAGGTAAGTGACCAGTATAGTGGACAGTGTGAGGTAAGTGGCTAGTATAGTGGACAGTGTGAGGTAAGTGGCCAGTGCACTTTAAGGATGAAAGTTCGGAGCTTTAAAGTTCAGGTCATTACTCCACTTGCAGTAAGGTCACAATGTTATTCTCTGTGGAGTAAGGTCACTCTGCTACTCCATGTGCGGTAAGATCAGTGTTATTCCTTGTAGAGTAAGGTCACTCTTATACTCCAGGCACAGTAAGGTGCCCCTGGTGGTACACCTGCTGTAGGCTAGTCTGTCTGTGAGGTTCGCGATCGCTACCTGGCGGGTGTGCATCATACCAGTGTGTCTGATCTTACAGTTATTAACTTCTTACTCTGTTTCCCCAGCATGTCGGCACCTCAGGTGTCCTGTGTGTGCTAGGAAGTCTGGCTCCCAAGTTTACATTAATATTGCTCTGTACTGAAGCTCTAGGTCGTGCCAGAGCCGTGGGCTTCTGCAAGGGAAGACGGCTGCTGCCACTGCAACCAGTTTGCCGGTTGTTGAAAGGCAATGAACTCCCAAAGTTTAGGAGTAGCATCTTGTGTGCTGAGGCAGCAGAGACTTTTCCTTCTTTTCTCTACGTGAGCCGACCTTGTGAAGTGCTTCGTCTTGGTAATAACTTTCTCAGACGTACATTTTCGTTGCCTCATACGGGACAAAACGTTATCAGGCCTTGGGTGACACAGAAGGTGAGGAATGCGAGGTCAGAGTACCTGGATGCTCCATCATCCAAGATCAGCTGGAGGAATACTATGACAGGAAACCTAGTAGGCTCTTCACTGACTCTGCGCGTGAACTTTAGATAAAATATGAAGTCACTATGTATGTAGGTCCACCACCTCCGTATGTATACTTGCTAGTTGAGATGGTACAGACAGCTGAATCTCTCTCTCTCTCTCTCTCTCTCTCTCTCTCTCTCTCTCTCTCTCTCTCTCTCTCTCTCTATATATATATATATATATATATATATATATATTTTTTTTCTATCCCTGGGGATAGGGGAGAAAGAATACTTCCCACGTATTCCCTGCGTGTCGTAGAAGGCGACTAAAAGGGGAGGGAGCGGGTGGCTGGAAATCCTCCCCTCTCGTTTTTTTTTTTTTAATTTTCCAAAAGAAGGAACAGAGAAGGGGGCCAGGTGAGGATTTTCCCTCTAAGGCCCAGTCCTCTGTTCTTAATGCTACCTCGCAAATGCGGGAAATGGCGAATCGTATGAAAAAAAAAAAAAAAAAAAAAAAAAAAAAAAAAAAAATATATATATATATATATATATATATATATATATATATATATATATATATATATATTTTTTTTTTTTTTTTTGCTTTGTCGCTGTCTCCCGCGTTTGCGAGGTAGCGCAAGGAAACAGACGAAAGAAAATGGCCCAACCCACCCCCATACACATGTATATACATACGTCCACACACGCAAATATACATACCTACACAGCTTTCCATGGTTTACCCCAGACGCTTCACATGCCCTGATTCAATCCACTGACAGCACGTCAACCCCGGTATACCACATCGCTCCAATTCACTCTATTCCTTGCCCTCCTTTCACCCTCCTGCATGTTCAGGCCCCAATCACACAAAATCTTCTTCACTCCATCTTTCCACCTCCAATTTGGTCTCCCTCTTCTCCTCGTTCCCTCCACCTCCGACACATATATCCTCTTGGTCAATCTTTCCTCACTCATTCTCTCCATGTGCCCAAACCATTTCAAAACACCCTCTTCTGCTCTCTCAACCACGCTCTTTTTATTTCCACACATCTCTCTTACCCTTACGTTACTTACTCGATCAAACCACCTCACGCCACACATTGTCCTCAAACATCTCATTTCCAGCACATCCATCCTCCTGCGCACCACTCTATCCATAGCCCACGCCTCGCAACCATACAACATTGTTGGAACCACTATTCCTTCAAACATACCCATTTTCGCTCTCTGAGATAACGTTCTCGCCTTCCACAAATTCTTCTTCGCTCCCAGAGCCTTCGCCCCCTCCCCCACCCTGTGACTCACTTCCGCATTCATGGTTCCATCCGCCGCTAAATCCATTCCCACATATCTAAAACACTTCACTTCTTCCAGTTTTTTTCCATTCAAACTTACCTCCCAATTAACCTGTCCCTCTACCCTACTGAACCTAATAACCTTGCTCTTATTCACATTTACTCTCAGCTTTCTTCTTTCACACACTTCACCAAAGTCAGTCACCAACTTCTGCAGTTTCTCACCCGAATCAGCCACCAGCGCTGTATCACTTCCCAATCCCTCTCATCCACAACAGACTGCATACTTACCCCTCTCTCTAAAACTCTTGCATTCACCTCTCTAACAACCCCATCCATAAACAAATTAAACAACCATGGAGACATCACGCACCCCTGCAGCAAACCGACATTCACTGGGAACCAATCACTTTCCTCTCTTCCGACTCGTACACATGCTTTGCATCTTTGGTAATAACTTTTCACTGCTTCTGGCGACTTACCTCCCATATCATATACTCATAATACCTTCCATAAAGCATCCCTGTCAACCCTATCATATGCCTTCTCCAGATCCATAGATGCTACATACAAATCCATCTGTTTTTCTGTGTATTTCTCACATACATTCCATTCTGCAAAACAAACACCTGATCCACATATCCTCTACCACTTCTGAAACCACACTGCTCTTCCCAAATCTGATGCTCTGTACATGCCTTTATTCTCTCAATCAATATATATTAGAAAGGATCACAATTCAGCGCGTGGTCAAGTATATTCTTATGAGTCCACGGGGAAATGAAAAACGATAAGTTCCTAAGTGCACTTTCGTGTAATAATCACATCATCAGGGGAAATACAAGAAAGAAATACAGCAGTCAGTTGATATTTAACGAGAAGACGTAGCTAAGACGCCATTTGTTGAACAAGTAACTACTCAAATGAAGGTCGGGTGCGTTCGAGTCTGACAAAAAGAATATCATACATACTTATTATGTGTATAAGAAGTGGAACTATCTACAAATCTTGTCAACAATAAAGCTATCCAATTTGTATGGACCTTCACTGATATCAATGTTACAATTCTTTCTGTATTTGATAATAGAAGATTCAATGATATTTCTCGTGGTACAGAAGTTAGAGTTAATAACTGAGATGGCATTACTCCAGTCAATACAATGATCATAATTTGTAACATGATTAAACAAGGCATTTGATTCTTGTCCTGTTCTTATACTATATCTATGTTGCTTAAGTCTAACAGAAAGATCCTTATCAGTCTGCCTATCATTAAACTTATCCCAATTTCTACATGGTTCCCTATAGATGCATCCTGTAGAATTTCATGGTGAGTTCCTGATTAAGATAGTCTTTATAGTATTCTTGTTGCTGAGGGCAACATTTACAATAAAGGATTTAAGCAACATGGGAAGTAAAGTAAAATTATTATCAAAAGGGAGAACTAAAAGGTTCTTGGTGTCAAGGGGAGGTTTGGCTTCAACTCTATAAAATGATTTCCTTGCCAATTTAAGGGATCTATCAATGAAAGATCTAAGATCCTTTAAACTTAGATCCAATAGAATATATTTTCTGAAATTTATCATCAATAAACTCTGGACTCCAAATACGTAATGCCCAAAGGAACATAGACTGGGACGATGATAAATCTAACTGTCATGTAGAGCTGAGTAATAATGGATAAATGAGCATACAGTGGTAGGTTTCTATACATGCTAAACATAAACCCTATGGATCATGCAATCTAGAAATGATAACATACCATTATTTTCAATTTCTACAGTAAAGTTGATGGAAGGTACTAAATTGTTAAGTAAAAGGAGATATGTTTGTAAATTTTCATTTGTCACAAACAAACACAAAAGAACATCATCTACATACCAAAACAATATTGCATTAGAAGGTAAGATATCAATTCTTTCAGTAACTTTCAAAGAATTCCATATAAAGATTACTTAATATAGGTGAAAGAGGGTTACCCATTGCCATACCAAATTGTTGCGTATAGACTTCTCCATTAAATTGAAATACACAGTCTTTTATACACAATTTTGTTAATTCAATAAAAACATTAATCTGTTTCAAAGTATGTTGACGTGTATATGTATATATATGTGCGTGTATGGGCCACTCTTCGTCTGTTTCCTTGAGGTACCTTGCTGACGCGGGAAACGGCGATCAAGTATAATAAAGTATTATATATATATATATATATACAGAGCATCAGATTGGAGAAGAGCAGCGTAGTTTCAGATGTGGGAGAGGATGTGTGGATCAGGTGTTTGCTTTGAAGGATGTATGTGAGAAATACTTAGAAAAGCAAATGGATTTGTATGTAGCATTTATGGATCTGGAAAAGGCATATGATAGAGTTGATAGAGATGCTCTGTGGAAGGTATTAACCATGTATGGTGTGGGAAGTAAGTTGTTAGAAGCAGTGAAAAGTTTTTATTGAGGATGTAAGGCATGTGTACGTGTAAGAAGAGAGGAAAGCGATTGGTTCTCAGTGAATATTGGTTTGCGGTAGGGGTGCGTGATGTCTCCATGGTTGTTTAATTTGTTTATGGATGGGGTTGTTAGAGTAGTGAATGCAAGAGTCTTGGAAAGGGTGGGAAGTATGCAGTCTGTTGCGATGAGAGAGCTTGGGAGGTGAGTCAGTTGTTGTTCGCTGATGATACAGCGGTGGTGGCTAATTTGGGTGAGAAACTGCAGTAGCTGGTGACTGAGGTTGGTAAAGTGTGTGAAAGAGGAAAGCTGAGAGTAAATGTGAATAAGAGCAAGGTTATTAGCTACAGTAGGGTTGAGGGACAAGTCAATTGGGAGGTAAGTTTGAAAGAAGAAAAACTGAAGGAAGTGAAGTGTTTTAGATATCTGGGAGTGGATTTGGCAGCGAATGGAACCATGGAAGTGGAAGTGAATCATAGGGTGGGGGAGAGGGCGAAATTCTGAGAGCGCTAAAAAATGTGTGGAAGTCGAGAACGTTATCTTGGAAAGCAAAAATGGGTATGTTTGAAGGAATAGTAGTTCCAACAATATCATATGGCTGCAAGGCATGGGGTATAGATAGAGTTATGCGGAAGATGGTGGATGTGCTAGAAATGAGATGTCTGAGGACAGACAATATGTGGTGTGAGGTGGTTTGATCGCGTAAGTAATAATAGGGTAAGAGAGATGTGTGGTAATAAAAAGAGTGTGGTTGAGATAGCAGAAGAGGGTGCTTTGAAATGGTTTGGTCACATGGAGAGAATGAGTGAGGAAAGACTGACAAAGAGGATATATGTGTCACAGGTGGAGGGAACTAGGTGAAGTGGGAGACCAAATTGGAGGTGGAAAGATGAAGTGAAAAAGATTTTGAGTGATCGGAGCCTGAACATGCAGGAGGGTGAAAGGCGTGCAACGAATAGAATGAACTGGAACGATGTGGTATAACAGGGTCGACGTGCTGTCAATGGATTGAATCAGGGCATGTGAAGCGTCTGGGGTAAACCATGGAAAGTTTTGTGGGGCCTGGATGTGGAAAGGGAGCTTTGGTTTCGGTGCATTATACATGGCAACTAGAGACTGAGTGTGAACGAATGTGGCCTTTGTTGTCTTTTCCTAGCGCTACCTCGCGCACATGCGGGGGGAGAGGGTTGTCATTTCATATTTGGCGGGGTGGCGACAGGAATGAATAAGTTCAGACAGTTTGAATTACGTACATGTGTATATATGTATATGTCTGTGTGAGTATATATATGTATACGTTGAGATGTATAGGTATGTATATTTGCGTGTGCTGACGTGTATGTATACACATGTGTATGTGGGTGGGTTGGGCCATTCTTTCGTCTGTTTCCTTGCGCTACCTCGCTAACACGGGAAATAGCGACAAAGTATAATGAATATAGATAAGTAATAAATATATATATATATATATGTGTGTGAATGTAGGTTTGCGGCAGGGGCGTGTGATGTCTCCATGGTTGTTTAATTTGTTTATGGATGGAGTTGTTAGGGAGGTGAATGCAAGAGTTTTGGAAAGAGGGGCAAGTATGAAGTCTGTTGGGGATGAGAGAGCTTGGGAAGTGAGTCAGTTGTTGTTCGCTGATGATACAGCGCTGGTGGCTGATTCATGTGAGAAACTGCAGAAGCTGGTGACTGAGTTTGGTAAAGTGTGTGAAAGAAGAAAGTTAAGAGTAAATGTGAATAAGAGCAAGGTTATTAGGTACAGTAGGGTTGAGGGTCAAGTCAATTGGGAGGTAAGTTTGAATGGAGAAAAACTGGAGGAAGTAAAGTGTTTTAGATATCTGGGAGTGGATCTGGCAGCGGATGGAACCATGGAAGCGGAAGTGGATCATAGGGTGGGGGAGGGGGCGAAAATCCTGGGAGCCTTGAAGAATGTGTGGAAGTCGAGAACATTATCTCGGAAAGCAAAAATGGGTATGTTTGAAGGAATAGTGGTTCCAACAATGTTGTATGGTTGCGAGGCGTGGGCTATGGATAGAGTTGTGCGCAGGAGGGTGGATGTGCTGGAAATGAGATGTTTGAGGACAATGTGTGGTGTGAGGTGGTTTGATCGAGTAAGTAACGTAAGGGTAAGAGAGATGTGTGGAAATAAAAAGAGCGTGGTTGAGAGAGCAGAAGAGGGTGTTTTGAAATGGTTTGGGCACATGGAGAGAATGAGTGAGGAAAGATTGACCAAGAGGATATATGTGTCGGAGGTGGAGGGAACGAGGAGAAGTGGGAGACCAAACTGGAGGTGGAAAGATGGAGTGAAAAAGATTTTGAGTGATCGGGGCCTGAACATGCAGGAGGGTGAAAGGAGGGCAAGGAATAGAGTGAATTGGATCGATGTGGTATACCGGGGTTGACGTGCTGTCAGTGGATTGAATCAGGGCATGTGAAGCGTCTGGGGTAAACCATGGAAAGCTGTGTAGGTATGTATATTCGCGTGTGTGGACGTGTATATACATGTGTATGGGGGTGGGTTGGGCCATTTCTTTCGTCTGTTTCCTTGCGCTACCTCGCAAACGCGGGAGACAGCGACAAAGCAAAAAAAAAAAGAAAAAAGAAAATATATATATATATATATATATATATATATATATATATATATATATATATATATATATATATATATATATATATATATATATATATATATATATATATATATATATATATGTATTTTCGCCCCCTCCCCACCCTATGATCCACTTCCGCTTCCATGGTTCCATCCGCTGCCAGATCCACTCCCAGATATCTAAAACACTTTACTTCCTCCAGTTTTTCTCCATTCAAACTTACCTCCCAATTGACTTGACCCTCAACCCTACTGTACCTAATAACCTTGCTCTTATTCACATTTACTCTTAACTTTCTTCTTTCACACACTTTACCAAACTCAGTCACCAGCTTCTGCAGTTTCTCCCATGAATCAGCCACCAGCGCTGTATCATCAGCGAACAACAACTGACTCACTTCCCAAGCTCTCTCATCCACAACAGACTTCATACTTGCCCCTCTTTCCAAAACTCTTGCATTCACCTACCTAACAACCCCATCCATAAGCAAATTAAACAACCATGGAGACATCACACACCCCTGCCGCAAACCTACATTCACTGAGAACCAATCACTTTCCTCTCTTCCTACACGTACACATGCCTTACATCCTCGATAAAAACTTTTCACTGCTTCTAACAACGTGCCTCCCATACCATATATTCTTAATACCTTCCACAGAGCATCTCTATCAACTCTATCATATGCCTTCTCCAGATCCATAAATGCTACATACAAATCCATTTGCTTTTCTAAGTATTTCTCACATACATTCTTCAAAGCAAACACCTGATCCACACATCCTCTACCACTTCTGAAACCACACTGCTCTTCCCCAATCTGATGCTCTGTACATGCCTTCACCCTCTCAATCAATACCCTCCCATATAATTTACCAGGAATACTCAACAAACTTATACCTCTGTAATTTGAGCACTCACTCTTATCCCCTTTGCCTTTGTAAAATGTCACTATGCACGCATTCCGCCAATCCTCAGGCACCTCACCATGAGTTATACATACATTAAATAACCTTACCAACCTGTCAATAATACAGTCACCCCCTTTTTTAATAAATTCCACTGCAATACCATCCAAATCTGCTGCCTTGCCGGCTTTCATCTTCCGCAAAGCTTTTACTACCTCTTCTCTGTTTACCAAATCATTTTCCCTAACCCTCTCACTTTGCACACCAACTCGACCAAAACACCCTATATCTGCCACTCTATCATCAAACACATTCAACAGACCTTCAAAATACTCACTCCATCTCCTTCTCACATCACCACTACTTGTTATCACCTCCCCATTTGCGCCCTTTACTGAAGTTCCCATATATATATATATATATATATATATATATATATATATATATATATATATATATATATATATATATATATATATATATATATATATATATATATATATATATATATATATATATATATCGGAAAGGATCACAATCTAGCACGTGATCAAGTATATTCCTATGAGTCCACGGTGAAATGAAACACGATAAGTTCCCAAGCGCACTTTCATATAATAATCACATCATCAGAGGATATACAAGAAAGAAGTTCAAGTCAGTTGATATACAACGAAGAGACGTAGCTAGGACGCCATTTTGTAAACAAGTCATTTTTCTTGTATCTTCCCAGATGATGTGATTATCACACGAAAGTGCACTTGGGAACTTATCGTGTTTCATTTCCCCGTGGACTCATAGGAATATATATATATATATATATATATATATATATATATATATATATATATATATATATATATATATATATATATATATATATATATCTTCAGTTTCCTCTAATTAGAAATAGAAATACAAGTGGGGGAGTGAGGGTTTCCAGCCCCCCCGCTCCCGCCCCCCTTTAGTCGTCTTTTACGACACGCAGGGAATACGGAGGTAGAATTCTTTCCCCCACCCATGGGATTTCAACACGCCCTCTTCTACTCTCTCAACCACACTCTTTTTATTACCACACCTCTCTCTTACCCTTTCATTACTTACTCGATTAAACCACTTCACACCACAAATTGTCCTCAAGCATTTCATTTCCAAGACATCCACCTTCCTAAGCATAACCCTAACAATAGCCCATGCCTCGCATCCACATAATATTGTTGGTATAACTGAAGGAATAATAGTCCCCTCAGCATTACATGGATGCGAGGCATGGGCTATAAATAAGGCTGTGCGGAGGAGGTTGGATGTATTGTAAATGGAATGTTTGAGGACAATATGTGGTGTGAGGTGGTTTGATCGAGTAAGTAATATAAAGGTAAGAGAGATGTGGGGTATTATAAAGGTGTGGCTGAGATAGTTGAAATGGGTGTGTTGAAATGATTTGGACATTTGTAGAGAATGAGTGAGGGAAGATTGACAAAGAGGAGATATGCGTCAGAGGTGGAGGGAACAAGAAGAACCGGGAAACAAATTTGGAGACGGAAGGATGGAGTGAAAAAAATTCTGAGCTATGGAGGCCTGAACATGCTGGAGGGTGAAAGGCGTGCACGGGATAGAGTGAATTGGAACAATGTGGTATACTGGGGTCTACGTTCTGTCAATGGACTGAACCACGGCACGTGAAACGTCCGAGGTAAAACATGAAAAGGTGTGTAGGGCCTGTTGTGGAGAGGGAGCTGTGGTTTCGATGCGCTACACATGACAGCTAGAGAATGGATGTGAGCGTATGCGGTCTTTCTTCGTCTGTTCCCGGCACTACCTTGTTAACCCGGAAATCGACGATCAAGCATGAAATAAATGAATTATTTGTATATATATATTCCTTTTTGTCCAAGGGGAAATGAAACACGACAAGTTCGTGTCTCATTTCCCCTTGAACAAAAAGGAATATACTTGATCAAGCACTCAGTTGTGATCTTTTCCAATATATATATATATATATATATATATATATATATATATATATATATATATATATATATATATATATATATATATATATATACATATATATATATATATATATATATATATATATATATATATATATATATATATATATATATATATTTTTTTTTTTTTGCTTTGTCGCTGTCTCCCGCGTTTGCGAGGTAGCGCAAGGAAACAGACGAAAGAAAATGGCCCAACCCACCCCCATACACATGTATATACATACGTCCACACACGCAAATATACATACCTACACAGCTTTCCATGGTTTTACCCCAGACGCTTCACATGCCCTGATTCAATCCACTGACAGCACGTCAACCCCGGTATACCACATCGCTCCAATTCACTCTATTCCTTGCCCTCCTTTCACCCTCCTGCATGTTCAGGCCCCGATCACACAAAATCTTTTCACTCCATCTTTCCACCTCCAATTTGGTCTCCCTCTTCTCCTCGTTCCCTCCACCTCCGACACATATATCCTCTTGGTCAATCTTTCCTCACTCATTCTCTCCATATGACCAAACCATTTCAAAACACCCTCTTCTGCACTCTCAACCACGCTCTTTTTATTTCCACACATCTCTCTTACCCTTACGTTACTTACTCGATCAAACCACCTCACGCCACACATTGTCCTCAAACATCTCATTTCCAGCACATCCATCCTCTGCGCACCACTCTATCCATAGCCCACGCCTCGCAACCATAAACATTGTTGGAACCACTATTCCTTCAAACATACCCATTTTCGCTCTCTGAGATAACGTTCTCGCCTTCCACAAATTCTTCTTCGCTCCCAGAGCCTTCGCCCCTCCCCCACCCTGTGACTCACTTCCGCATTCATGGTTCCATCCGCCGCTAAATCCATTCCCACATATCTAAAACACTTCACTTCTTCCAGTTTTTTTCCATTCAAACTTACCTCCCAATTAACCTGTCCCTCTACCCTACTGAACCTAATAACCTTGCTCTTATTCACATTTACTCTCAGCTTTCTTCTTTCACACACTTCACCAAAGTCAGTCACCAACTTCTGCAGTTTCTCACCCGAATCAGCCACCAGCGCTGTATCACTTCCCAATCCCTCTCATCCACAACAGACTGCATACTTACCCCTCTCTCTAAAACTCTTGCATTCACCTCTCTAACAACCCCATCCATAAACAAATTAAACAACCATGGAGACATCACGCACCCCTGCAGCAAACCGACATTCACTGGGAACCAATCACTTTCCTCTCTTCCGACTCGTACACATGCTTTGCATCTTTGGTAATAACTTTTCACTGCTTCTGGCGACTTACCTCCCATATCATATACTCATAATACCTTCCATAAAGCATCCCTGTCAACCCTATCATATGCCTTCTCCAGATCCATAGATGCTACATACAAATCCATCTGTTTTTCTGTGTATTTCTCACATACATTCCATTCTGCAAAACAAACACCTGATCCACATATCCTCTACCACTTCTGAAACCACACTGCTCTTCCCAAATCTGATGCTCTGTACATGCCTTTATTCTCTCAATCAATATATATTAGAAAGGATCACAATTCAGCGCGTGGTCAAGTATATTCTTATGAGTCCACGGGGAAATGAAAAACGATAAGTTCCTAAGTGCACTTTCGTGTAATAATCACATCATCAGGGAAATACAAGAAAGAAATACAGCAGTCAGTTGATATTTAACGAGAAGACGTAGCTAAGACGCCATTTGTTGAACAAGTAACTACTCAAATGAAGGTCGGGTGCGTTCGAGTCTGACAAAAAGAATATCATACATACTTATTATGTGTATAAGAAGTGGAACTATCTACAAATCTTGTCAACAATAAAGCTATCCAATTTGTATGGACCTTCACTGATATCAATGTTACAATTCTTTCTGTATTTGATAATAGAAGATTCAATGATATTTCTCGTGGTACAGAAGTTAGAGTTAATAACTGAGATGGCATTACTCCAGTCAATACAATGATCATAATTTGTAACATGATTAAACAAGGCATTTGATTCTTGTCCTGTTCTTATACTATATCTATGTTGCTTAAGTCTAACAGAAAGATCCTTATCAGTCTGCCTATCATTAAACTTATCCCAATTTCTACATGGTTCCCTATAGATGCATCCTGTAGAATTTCATGGTGAGTTCCTGATTAAGATAGTCTTTATAGTATTCTTGTTGCTGAGGGCAACATTTACAATAAAGGATTTAAGCAACATGGGAAGTAAAGTAAAATTATTATCAAAAGGGAGAACTAAAAGGTTCTTGGTGTCAAGGGGAGGTTTGGCTTCAACCCTATAAAATGATTTCCTTGCCAATTTAAGGGATCTATCAATGAAAGATCTAAGATCCTTTAAACTTAGATCCAATAGAATATATTTTCTGAAACTTATCATCAATAAACTCTGGACTCCAAATACGTAATGCCCTAAGGAACATAGACTGGGACGATGATAAATCTAACTGTCATGTAGAGCTGAGTAATAATGGATAAATGAGCATACAGTGGTAGGTTTCTATACATGCTAAACATAAACCCTATGGATCATGCAATCTAGAAATGATAACATACCATTATTTTCAATTTCTACAGTAAAGTTGATGGAAGGTACTAAATTGTTAAGTAAAGGGAGATATGTTTGTAAATTTTCATTTGTCACAAACAAACACAAAAGAACACCATCTACATACCAAAACAATATTGCATTAGAAGGTAAGATATCATTTCTTTCGGTAACTTTCAAAGAATTCCATATAAAGATTACTTAATATAGGTGAAAGAGGGTTACCCATTGCCATACCAAATTGTTGCGTATAGAATTCTCCATTAAATTGAAATACACAGTCTTTTATACACAATTTTGTTAATTCAATAAAAACATTAATCTGTTTCAAAGTATGTTGACGTGTATATGTATATATATGTGCGTGTATGGGCCACTCTTCGTCTGTTTCCTTGAGGTACCTTGCTGACGCGGGAAACGGCGATCAAGTATAATAAAGTATTATTTTATATATATATATATATACAGAGCATCAGATTGGAGAAGAGCAGCGTAGTTTCAGATGTGGGAGAGGATGTGTGGATCAGGTGTTTGCTTTGAAGGATGTATGTGAGAAATACTTAGAAAAGCAAATGGATTTGTATGTAGCATTTATGGATCTGGAGAAGGCATACGATAGAGTTGATAGAGATGCTCTGTGGAAGGTATTAACCATGTATGGTGTGGGAAGTAAGTTGTTAGAAGCAGTGAAAAGTTTTTATTGAGGATGTAAGGCATGTGTACGTGTAAGAAGAGAGGAAAGCGATTGGTTCTCAGTGAATGTTGGTTTGCGGTAGGGGTGCGTGATGTCTCCATGGTTGTTTAATTTGTTTATGGATGGGGTTGTTAGAGTAGTGAATGCAAGAGTCTTGGAAAGGGTGGGAAGTATGCAGTCTGTTGCGATGAGAGAGCTTGGGAGGTGAGTCAGTTGTTGTTCGCTGATGATACAGCGGTGGTGGCTAATTTGGGTGAGAAACTGCAGTAGCTGGTGACTGAGGTTGGTAAAGTGTGTGAAAGAGGAAAGCTGAGAGTAAATGTGAATAAGAGCAAGGTTATTAGCTACAGTAGGGTTGAGGGACAAGTCAATTGGGAGGTAAGTTTGAAAGGAGAAAAACTGAAGGAAGTGAAGTGTTTTAGATATCTGGGAGTGGATTTGGCAGCGAATGGAACCATGGAAGTGGAAGTGAATCATAGGGTGGGGGAGAGGGCGAAATTCTGAGAGCGCAAAAAAATGTGTGGAAGTCGAGAACGTTATCTTGGAAAGCAAAAATGGGTATGTTTGAAGGAATAGTAGTTCCAACAATATCATATGGCTGCAAGGCATGGGGTATAGATAGAGTTATGCGGAAGATGGTGGATGTGCTAGAAATGAGATGTCTGAGGACAATATGTAGAGATGTGTGGTAATAAAAAGAGTGTGGTTGAGATAGCAGAAGAGGGTGCTTTGAAATGGTTTGGTCACATGGAGAGAATGAGTGAGGAAAGACTGACAAAGAGGATATATGTGTCACAGGTGGAGGGAACTAGGTGAAGTGGGAGACCAAATTGGAGGTGGAAAGATGAAGTGAAAAAGATTTTGAGTGATCGGAGCCTGAACATGCAGGAGGGTGAAAGGAGTGCAACGAATAGAATGAACTGGAACGATGTGGTATAACAGGGTCGACGTGCTGTCAATGGATTGAATCAGGGCATGTGAAGGGTCTGGGGTAAACCATGGAAAGTTTTCTGGGGCCTGGATGTGGAAAGGGAGCTTTGGTTTCGGTGCATTATACATGGCAACTAGAGACTGAGTGTGAACGAATGTGGCCTTTGTTGTCTTTTCCTAGCGCTACCTCGCGCACATGCGGGGGGAGAGGGTTGTCATTTCATATTTGGCGGGGTGGCGACAGGAATGAATAAGTTCAGACAGTTTGAATTACGTACATGTGTATATATGTATATGTCTGTGTGAGTATATATATGTATACGTTGAGATGTATAGGTATGTATATTTGCGTGTGCGGACGTGTATGTATATACATGTGTATGTGGGTGGGTTGGGCCATTCTTTCGTCTGTTTCCTTGCGCTACCTCGCTAACACGGGAAATAGCGACAAAGTATAATGAATATAGATAAGTAATAAATATATATATATGTGTGAATGTAGGTTTGCGGCAGGGGCGTGTGATGTCTCCATGGTTGTTTAATTTGTTTATGGATGGGGTTGTTAGGGAGGTGAATGCAAGAGTTTTGGAAAGAGGGGCAAGTATGAAGTCTGTTGGGATGAGAGAGCTTGGGAAGTGAGTCAGTTGTTGTTCGCTGATGATACAGCGCTGGTGGCTGATTCATGTGAGAAACTGCAGAAGCTGGTGACTGAGTTTGGTAAAGTGTGTGAAAGAAGAAAGTTAAGAGTAAATGTGAATAAGAGCAAGGTTATTAGGTACAGTAGGGTTGAGGGTCAAGTCAATTGGGAGGTAAGTTTGAATGGAGAAAAACTGGAGGAAGTAAAGTGTTTTAGATATCTGGGAGTGGATCTGGCAGCGGATGGAACCATGGAAGCGGAAGTGGATCATAGGGTGGGGGAGGGGGCGAAAATCCTGGGAGCCTTGAAGAATGTGTGGAAGTCGAGAACATTATCTCGGAAAGCAAAAATGGGTATGTTTGAAGGAATAGTGGTTCCAACAATGTTGTATGGTTGCGAGGCGTGGGCTATGGATAGAGTTGTGCGCAGGAGGGTGGATGTGCTGGAAATGAGATGTTTGAGGACAATGTGTGGTGTGAGGTGGTTTGATCGAGTAAGTAACGTAAGGGTAAGAGAGATGTGTGGAAATAAAAAGAGCGTGGTTGAGAGAGCAGAAGAGGGTGTTTTGAAATGGTTTGGGCACATGGAGAGAATGAGTGAGGAAAGATTGACCAAGAGGATATATGTGTCGGAGGTGGAGGGAACGAGGAGAAGTGGGAGACCAAACTGGAGGTGGAAAGATGGAGTGAAAAAGATTTTGAGTGATCGGGGCCTGAACATGCAGGAGGGTGAAAGGAGGGCAAGGAATAGAGTGAATTGGATCGATGTGGTATACCGGGGTTGACGTGCTGTCAGTGGATTGAATCAGGGCATGTGAAGCGTCTGGGGTAAACCATGGAAAGCTGTGTAGGTATGTATATTCGCGTGTGTGACGTGTATATACATGTGTATGGGGGTGGGTTGGGCCATTTCTTTCGTCTGTTTCCTTGCGCTACCTCGCAAACGCGGGAGACAGCGACAAAGCAAAAAAAAAAGAAAAAAGAAAATATATATATATATATATATATATATATATATATATATATATATATATATATATATATATATATATATATATATATATATATATATATATATATATATATGTATTTTCGCCCCCTCCCCACCCTATGATCCACTTCCGCTTCCATGGTTCCATCCGCTGCCAGATCCACTCCCAGATATCTAAAACACTTTACTTCCTCCAGTTTTTCTCCATTCAAACTTACCTCCCAATTGACTTGACCCTCAACCCTACTGTACCTAATAACCTTGCTCTTATTCACATTTACTCTTAACTTTCTTCTTTCACACACTTTACCAAACTCAGTCACCAGCTTCTGCAGTTTCTCCCATGAATCAGCCACCAGCGCTGTATCATCAGCGAACAACAACTGACTCACTTCCCAAGCTCTCTCATCCACAACAGACTTCATACTTGCCCCTCTTTCCAAAACTCTTGCATTCACCTACCTAACAACCCCATCCATAAGCAAATTAAACAACCATGGAGACATCACACACCCCCTGCCGCAAACCTACATTCACTGAGAACCAATCACTTTCCTCTCTTCCTACACGTACACATGCCTTACATCCTCGATAAAAACTTTTCACTGCTTCTAACAACGTGCCTCCCATACCATATATTCTTAATACCTTCCACAGAGCATCTCTATCAACTCTATCATATGCCTTCTCCAGATCCATAAATGCTACATACAAATCCATTTGCTTTTCTAAGTATTTCTCACATACATTCTTCAAAGCAAACACCTGATCCACACATCCTCTACCACTTCTGAAACCACACTGCTCTTCCCCAATCTGATGCTCTGTACATGCCTTCACCCTCTCAATCAATACCCTCCCATATAATTTACCAGGAATACTCAACAAACTTATACCTCTGTAATTTGAGCACTCACTCTTATCCCCTTTGCCTTTGTAAAATGTCACTATGCACGCATTCCGCCAATCCTCAGGCACCTCACCATGAGTTATACATACATTAAATAACCTTACCAACCTGTCAATAATACAGTCACCCCCTTTTTTAATAAATTCCACTGCAATACCATCCAAATCTGCTGCCTTGCCGGCTTTCATCTTCCGCAAAGCTTTTACTACCTCTTCTCTGTTTACCAAATCATTTTCCCTAACCCTCTCACTTTGCACACCAACTCGACCAAAACACCCTATATCTGCCACTCTATCATCAAACACATTCAACAGACCTTCAAAATACTCACTCCATCTCCTTCTCACATCACCACTACTTGTTATCACCTCCCCATTTGCGCCCTTTACTGAAGTTCCCATATATATATATATATATATATATATATATTATATATATATATATATATATATATATATATATATATATATATATATATATATATATATATATATATATATATATATCGGAAAGGATCACAATCTAGCACGTGATCAAGTATATTCCTATGAGTCCACGGTGAAATGAAACACGATAAGTTCCCAAGCGCACTTTCATATAATAATCACATCATCAGAGGATATACAAGAAAGAAGTTCAAGTCAGTTGATATACAACGAAGAGACGTAGCTAGGACGCCATTTTGTAAACAAGTCATTTTTCTTGTATCTTCCCAGATGATGTGATTATCACACGAAAGTGCACTTGGGAACTTATCGTGTTTCATTTCCCCGTGGACTCATAGGAATATATATATATATATATATATATATATATATATATATATATATATATATATATATATATATATATATATATATATATATATCTTCAGTTTCCTCTAATTAGAAATAGAAATACAAGTGGGGGAGTGAGGGTTTCCAGCCCCCCCGCTCCCGCCCCCCGTTAGTCGTCTTTTACGACACGCAGGGAATACGGAGGTAGAATTCTTTCCCCCACCCATGGGATTTCAACACGCCCTCTTCTACTCTCTCAACCACACTCTTTTTATTACCACACCTCTCTCTTACCCTTTCATTACTTACTCGATTAAACCACTTCACACCACAAATTGTCCTCAAGCATTTCATTTCCAAGACATCCACCTTCCTAAGCATAACCCTAACAATAGCCCATGCCTCGCATCCACATAATATTGTTGGTATAACTGAAGGAATAATAGTCCCCTCAGCATTACATGGATGCGAGGCATGGGCTATAAATAAGGCTGTGCGGAGGAGGTTGGATGTATTGTAAATGGAATGTTTGAGGACAATATGTGGTGTGAGGTGGTTTGATCGAGTAAGTAATATAAAGGTAAGAGAGATGTGGGGTATTACAGAGGTGTGGCTGAGATAGTAGAAATGGGTGTGTTGAAATGATTTGGACATACGTAGAGAATGAGTGAGGAAAGATTGACAAAGAGGAGATATGTGTCAGAGGTGGAGGGAACAAGAAGAACCGGGAAACAAAGTTGGAGACGGAAGGATGGATTGAAAAAAATTCTGAGCTATGGAGGCCTGAACATGCAGGAGGGTGAAAGGCGTGCACGGGATTGAGTGAATTGGAACAATGTGGAATACTGGGGTCTACGTTCTGTCAATGGACTGAACCGTCCACGTGAAACGTCCGAGGTAAAGCATGAAAAGGTGTGTAGGGCCTGTTGTGGAGAAGGAGCTGTGGTTTCGATGCGCTACACATGACAGCGAGAGAATGCATGTGAGCGAATGCGGCCTTTCTTCGTCTGTTCCCGGCACTACCTTGTTAACCCGGAAATCGACGATCAAGCATGAAATAAATGAATTATTTGTATATATATATTCCTTTTTATCCAAGGGGAAATGAAACACGACAAGTTCGTGTTTCATTTCCCCTTGAACAAAAAGGAATATACTTGATCAAGCACTCAGTTGTGATCTTTTCCAATATATATATATATATATATATATATATATATATATATATATATATATATATATATATATATATATATATATATATATATACATATATATATATATATATATATATATATATATATATATATATATATATATATATATATATATATTTTTTTTTTTTTGCTTTGTCGCTGTCTCCCGCGTTTGCGAGGTAGCGCAAGGAAACAGACGAAAGAAATGGCCCAACCCACCCCCATACACATGCCTTGATTCAATCCACTGACAGCACGTCAACCCCGGTATACCACATCGCTCCAATTCACTCTATTCTTTGCCCTCCTTTCACCCTCCTGCATGTTCAGGCCCCGATCACACAAAATCTTTTCACTCCATCTTTCCACCTCCAATTTGGTCTCCCTCTTCTCGTTCCCTCCACCTCCGACACATATATCCTCTTGGTCAATCTTTCCTCACTCATTCTCTCCATATGACCAAACCATTTCAAAACACCCTCTTCTGCTCTCTCAACCACGCTCTTTTTATTTCCACACGTCTCTTCGATGTATATCAACTGACTGTTATATTTCTCTCTTGTGTCTCCCCTGATGATATGATTATTACACGAAAGTGCACTTGGGAACTTTTCGTGTTTCATTTTCCCCGTGGACTCAGGAATATCTTGATCACGCGCAAAATTGTGATCCTTTCCAATATATATATATATATATATATATATATATATATATATATATATATATATATATATATATATATATATATATATATATATATATATATATTCTAACCTTTCTTATTGTTACTATTATTTTCACATAAGTACTATTGCCATTTCCTGTACAGTCAAACATAAGCATTATCATGACAGAGTCCGACGAATCTATGGCCCTTAATCCCTCGCATCATGGGGTGCTTAGAATCTCCGGGTTTCTGCCTGACTCTGCTGCCAATGAGAGAGAGGGCTCTAGTAGTAATGGTACCAGCCCACCCCGCGACCTTTCCCTCACTGTTAGACATTTCCCTTTTTCTTTTCACAATACCCTCATTTGTGGTTTCTCTAGCAACCTTTCCTCAGTTGGACACCATTGTCTGGTACTTCTAATATTCAATTCTCTCTGAGACACAGTTGTCTAATGATGGTCTCACTAGAACCTTTTTCATATCTAACTATAACCTCCACTCCCGATTCCGGTTCAAAGGTGGTGTTTGTGTTTATTCCAACATCAACACACCTGTTGGACGCCTTCGAGACCTTGAGTCCCCAAACTTTGATGTTATGTGGCTCAAAGCCTGTCTCCCTATTACCATACTTTCCTCTTTTTTGCCTATTGTTCTCCTAATTCTACAAATCTTATATCCTTTATCGACTATCTAAACTCCAGCCATGAGACAGTGACATCCTCTCACCCGCAAGCCGAGATCCTCTACCTCGGTGATTCCAACGTTCACCATAGGGAATGGTTGAATTCCTCCCATACGGATACTAGAGGGATTGCAGCCCTCACGTTCTCCATTCTCAACGATTTCGAGCAAATTATCTCCCACTCTAGACGTATTCTTGACCACTGTGACCACTCTCCTAATATTCTGGATTTGTTTTTCACCTCTAGTCCATCCCGCTGTAAATACACAATATCACGCCCAGTTGGTTCATCTGATCACACTCTCATAAATGTATAGATTCCTACGCCACCTCTCACTCCAGCAGCCCCTTCTAAGCATGAATACTGGCACCTTAACAAAGCTGACTGGATGAACTTCTGTACCTTCTTCTCTGACTTTCCTTGGGTAAATTACTGTGGTGATGCTTCTGTCTCCACCAAACGCATAACAGAGCGTTATTCTTGCAGGAATGGGAGCATTTACACCCTCTTCCCCCAAGACGACCTCTTCATCCAATCTATGGTTTAACCGTTCCTGATCTGAGGCCATTCAGACAAGGAATCAGCCATACCGGGGCTTGGAGAAGCCCTCCTTCCTCTGGCTTCCATTCAGCTTTTATCCCTGCCCGTAATCGCTGCAAGCACGTTATCAGTGAGGGGAAGCGTTCCTTTATTCAAAAGAAGTGCGATAACCTCTCCTCGTCAACCCCACACAGGTCTTTCTGGTCTTTAGCTAAAGGCATCTCTAACAACTGTCTCTCTACTTTTCATTCACTTTTTTCGTTCTGACTGTGCTACAGATGTCTCTCCCGTTGACAAAGCAACTTTCTTTGGTTCTCATTTCTCCTCTAACTCCACCTTGGACGACTCTAAGATTCTTTACACCCTGATGCCCCTCTAACTAATTCTATGCTTCTTCCCATAATCTCTTTTCGGACTGTTCGAAAAGCGCTTCTCTTTCTTAACACATGTAAGGTTTATAGTCTTGATGGCATCCATCCCCGTGTACTGAAAGAATTTGCCTCTGAACTTGCACCTGTGCTTGCACGTCTGTTTCGTTTCTGCTTGAAAACCAAAACTTTTCCTTCTCCTTGGAAACATGCATTGATACATCCTATCCCTCAGAAGGGTGACCGTTCTGACTCCTCTAATTATCGTCCTACTGCTTTGAAATCTACCATTTCCAAAATCTTTGAATCCCTCTTTAACTCCCATATCCTTACACTCCTCGAGAATCAGTCTTCTCTTTGATCACCAGAATGGCTTCCGTAAGGCGAGATCCACTGGTGATACTCTTTCCTATCTTATTGATATCTGGTTAGCATGCCTAAAAGATTTTAGGGAGTCATGTATAGTTGTCCTTGACATATCTACAGGTTTTGACAGGGTATGGCAACGGTGTCTCATCTTTAAGCTCCCTTCTTTTGGCTTCCCTCCCTCACTTTGCTCCTTCATATCTAACTTCCTCTCCAGCAGCAGATCTATCTCTGTAGTAGTTGATGGATAGCCACCCTCCTTTTCTCCAACAACAATGGTGTCTCTCAAGGTTGTGGTCTGTCCCCTACGCTTTTTCTCCTTTTCTTCAACGATTTCCTCTCCTCCACAAATAATTCAATGCACACATACGCTGACGACTCAACACTGCATTCATCCACATCCTTCAATTCTGCTCCCTCTTCTTTCACTCGATCTGCATCTCGTCTTGACACAGCTTCCTAAATGAACTCAGACTAGGACAGGATATCTCAGTGGGATAAACAAAATCTTGTTATGTTTAATGCCTCCAAGACCCTATTTCTACCCATCTTTCTATCGAAAACTCCTCACAATTCTCGTCTTTTCTTCGACGATTCTGTAATTCCACCTCTGACTCAATGAACATACTTGGTATTACTGTAACATCCACTCTTTCTTGGAAACCCCCACATTATAGGAATAGCTAATTCTGCCTCTACGAAACTGGATGTCCTGTTTAGATGTTGAAGCTTCTCTTCTGAGCAGTTACTCCGTTTATACAAGGTATTGATTCGTCCTTATATGGAGTACTGCTCTTACATTTGGGGTAGCTTTAGCTCTAACAGAGTTAGAGTTAAATCAGAAAGCGATCCGACTTATAAATTGTCCCAGGCTAATTTCCAAACTTGACCTCCTTGCCCTACGCCGCAATGTTGGCTCACTTCCCCTTTTATATAGGGATTACTTTGGTTTTCGTTCCCGAGAGCTGGCTGCTAGCGAGCCCCTCACACTAGCTAGACCACGCAATACTAGGCAGGAGATATCCAACACACGCCCATGTCCAGTCTTTAGAGCCGGTCCAACAGATGTTTAAACTCTTGGCCGACGTGATAGATATGGTGTCGATCATCCAAACACCCGGACTCCAGCCGGTGCAGCAGAGATGCTTACTGGCAAGACAGCTCAGGCTCAGCCGCCTCTGACAAGCCCGTGGCCCTAAACGTCAAAATGGCTCATTAAGCCGGACAAGGACTGCCCGTAATGCACACAATAATGGACAGAAGTAAATGCATCCTATCTATAGACACTTACTACGTACATATTCTAACTGTATTTCACCCAGGTGTATTGAGACACCAGGATCCGACGGATGACCGACCTCTGGGCATATTTCGCGTCGTGAGAGGTGCAAGGTCAAGTGTTATGACTTAACTGTCAAAGTCAGTTGACCAAGTACAACTAAACATACTCCCTACCTTGGGGTCAATAAAGAAATTCTAATCGTCTTCTTCTTCTCCTTAATTTTATCATCATTATTATCATTATCATTACTATTATCATTACTGTTATCATTACTATTACTATCATTATCATTATTATTATCAATATCATTATTATCACTATTGTTATCATTATTATAATAATTATTATCAACATTAATATCATTATCTCTAAAATCATTATTACTATCATAATCATCATCATCATTAGTATCATTATCATCTTATCATTATTACTCACTGGCAGACCTATGTTTTCAATATTCTTTTTTGAATATATATATATATATATATATATATATATATATATATATATATATATATATATATATATATATATATATATATATATATATATATATATATATATATATATAATATATATATATATATATATATATATATATATATATATATATATATATATATATATATATATATATATAGATATATATATATATATATATATATATATATATATATATATATATATCATCTGATGCAGCAACAGTTGAGTGTGTACGGATATGATCTCCACACTTCCATTACAGATATTGCTAACGTCCAGGTTTAAGTTACACAGGAAGTGAACGTCCGGCCGCTGGCTGTGTGGCACTGAGACGCGTGTGCCTCCGACCTTTATCTGTGTGGCAGCAAGCAAGGCTTGGCCGTCCGGCCTCTGGCTGCCTGGCAGCGGGAGTTCGGTCATACGGCCTCTAGCCATCTGGCAGCTGGAACCTGGAGGAGGATAAACGGCCGGTTGTCGAGGTCAGGTATGTGGTTCTCGGTAGTTCCAGCCACATGAAGTTTGAAAACAAGAATCCTACTGATGATTTTCATTAGATGATTGTAATTGTAATTGTAATTGTAATTGTCGTAAGACATGACAAATTCTCTTACGAGTTCTTGTCCGGGATGGTCTGCGCTAACGTAGGCCTCACTACACCATAGCTTCTTGGCTCAACACAGGCGCTCTTAACAGAGAGCAAGATTATTTTTTTCTTTTCATCTCGTAAATTACTCCAGTTATTTGATCACTATGACTTCCAATTGATAGAGAAGAATAGAGATGCTAAAATCCGGGAACAAATGGATATGTCACCTCGATATGTCTTTCATATCAACGATCGTGTTGATGATTGGTAACTTGGTGGCCCTCGAGACGCTAACAAAAGCCAAGATGAAAATGAGAAAACTTGAGGACGTAGCCTGGCGGAGCAGCCAGTCCGCCTCACACCTCGCACATCGATCAGCCCAGAAATGAAGGAGAGGCGAGAACCTGATGAAGGAGAGGCGAGAACCTGATGAAGGAGAGGCGAAAACCTGATGAAGGAAAGGCGAAAACCTGATGAAGGAGAGGCGAAAACTGACGAAGAAGAGGCGAGAACCTGATGAAGGAGAGGCGAGAACCTGATGAAGGAGAGTCGAGAACCTGATGAAGGAGAGTCGAGAACCTGATGAAGGAGAGGCGAGAAACTGACGATGAAGAGGCGAGAACCTGATGAAGGAGAGGCGAAAACCTGATGAAGGAGAGGCGAGAACCTGACGAAGAAAAGGCGAGAACATGATGAAGGAGAGGCGAGAACCTGATGAAGGAGAGTCGAGAACCTGATGAGGGAGAGACGAGAACCTGATGAAGGAGAGGCGAGAACCTGATGAAGGAGAGTCGAGAACCTAATGAAGGAGAGGCGAGAACCTGATGAAGGAGAGGCGAGAACCTGATGAAGGAGAGGCGAGAAACTGACGAAGAGGAGAGAACCTGATGAAGGAGAGGCGAGAACCTGATGAAGGAGAGGCGAGAAACTGACGAAGAAGAGGCGAGAACCTGATGAAGAAGAGGCGAGAACCTGTAACTGATGGGGATGAAAAAAAAAACAGGAATGCTCTGTACCGCCCTCCCTGTTGAGGTTAAAGCTGGGTATGACGTCGGGTTACAACCTTTTCACAACGGTGACAGGGCACCTCACACACCGGTCTCTGCCAACGATGAGAGGGCACCTCACACACCAGGCTTTGCATATGGTGTCAGGGCACCCCACATAACGGGCTTTGCCACCGGTATCAGGGCAACACACACACCGGGCTCTGCCAACGGTGACAGGCCACCCCACACACCGGGCTCTGGCAAGGATGGCTGGCTACCCCACACACCGGGCTCTGCCAACGGTGTCAGGGCACCCCACACACCAGGCTCTGCCAACGGTGTCAGAGCACCCCACACACTAGGCTCTGCCAACGATGAGAGGGCACCTAACACACCAGGCTCTGCCAACGGTGTCAGGGCACCCCATACATCGGGCTCTGCCAACGGTGTCAGGGCACCCCACACACCGGTCTCTGCCAACGATGACAGGACACCCAACACACCGGTCTCTGCCAGCGATGACAGGGCACCCCACACACCGGTCTCTGCCAACAGTGGGGAAAAATGTTTTCGTTTGATACTATTGAGATTAGATTTCTCTTCCAAGATACTGGGTTATAATAAACTGAATATCATGTGTAATATGAATCTGATAATGACATAAATAAGTACAGTTTAAGTAATATCTTTAAAGTTTTGAAAGAGACGTGTATAGCTACAGTAGCAAAGACCTGTACAGCCACAGGACGTGAAGACCCGCACAGCCACAGGACGTGCAGACCTGCACAGCCACAGGACGTGAACACCTGCACAGCCACAAGACGTGCAGACCTGCACAGCCACAGGACGTGAAGACCTGTACAGTCACAGGACGTGAAGTCCTGCACAGCCACAGGACGTGAAGACCTGCACAGCCGCAGGACGTGAAGACCTGCACAGTCACAGGACGTGAAGACCTGTACAGCCACACGACGTGAAGACCTGCACAGCCACAGGACGTGAAGACCTGTACAGCCACATGACGTGAAGACCTGCACAGCCACAGGACGTGAAGACCTGCACAGCACAGGACGTGAAGACCTGCACAGTCGCAGGACGTGAAGACCTGCACAGCCACATGACGTGAAGACCTGTACAGCCACAGAACGTGAAGACCTGCACAGCCACAGAACGTGAAGACCTGCACAGCCACAGGACGTGAAGACCTGCACAGCCACAGGACGTGAAGACCTGCACAGCCGCAGGACGTGAAGACCTGTACAGCGAGAGTGCATGAAACACGTAGCATTGAGTAAAACAAATAAAACACATCCTTTTGTTAAGCAATAGCATGAAAATAGGGGCATCCAGGGAGAGGAGGTTCATCTAGCGTCTATCTACTTTAAAATTTCTCCTGACTCAGAATATCAAGTGCAAGACAAATGTATAGCTAGACGTACACGTGTATTTCATCGTCATCCTGGAAACAGAAATCTTATGTACGTTCATCTAAGATTCCGCTGGAAAACCATCTTTTGAGGAGACGGATGCGAACCAAGTGATCAACGATAGACCTAATAAAGCGTCAGTTGTTAACGAGCAATACCGAAAACAGTTCCATGATACTTTGAAGACGTCCATCGCGTCAACAGCCAAAGGTTATTAGCGTCCGCTGTGGATGGACCAAGACAGCTGGAGATCCCAACGTGGGTCGATGGGGAAGAACTCTCCCGCTACACTAACTCCTTTCCCGAACTACCGACGGAGGATCACCACAGCTTTGTACTACACTAAGAAATATAATCGACGAAGGATGTGGTTACATTCAAGGATGTTTATCTCTTCGTTATCTATAGATAACTGTAATGAGTTTGTGAGAATGTACGGCTACTGCAGGTGCAAGCATTGCACAGATGGGTCAAGACGACTATTGCACAGGACGAACAAGAGATAAACTCTTTGAATCAAGGTCCGAGCTACGGAACGAACCGACGTCGGAACCGAGATATGAACCAAGTTCCGAACGAAGGACCAAACTGAGGTCCAAACAGTGGTCCAAACCACGAAGTGAACAAAAGTCCGAACCATGGTTCTTTCGAACTAATTTCCTATCCAAGTTATAAATCGAGTTTCGAACCAAGGTGCGAAACAAGGTGGGATCCGAGATCCGAACCAGGGAATGAAGCACCGGCTCAAGTCGTGTACTACCAGTATCTGTGGTCAGCCACGACCAGGGTGTCTACCAAGCATGTATGTACTACCTCAAGACGTGATGGGGAGGGTACTGAGTACGCAGGCGATCACGGTAGATGTAATATTAACGAGTATGAATTAATAACAGACCAGAGAGAATGGTTTACAGTCTGTGTTTATTATGTATTGAGGGCGCGGGAGGGTCGCACGCGGGAACACAAAGACTTTAATAATAGAGTTAAAGCATGTGCTAGGGCAAACTGTGCCCCTCCCAACCCACCTCCCGGAATGGGGCGCGGGGTGGGTGGTAACTGGAGTCTGTTGTGAATTACCAAGAATAAAAAAATATGTCTTCCCTGCCATTTGTATGACTTTACGACACAGTAAGTTCTGCTGTCTCGGGTCCAACTATAAAACTCTCGATATCTGCAGAATATTTAGCTGTGTCATCAGCCCGACTCACAAATGACTAAAAGTGAGACAGTGTTGCAGTCAGAATACCACACTGCTGTAGTCAGGATAGAACACACACACACACACACACACACACATACACACTAAGTTCCAGGAAAAGGCTTGAAGGCCTTAAATTTGCCCTTCGTGGAAGAGAAAAGAATAAAGGGTGACCTGATCATAACCTTATAAATTTTCAAACCAGACTGATGAAGTAGATTGTGAAGACACAGGGATAGAACAACTTAAGGCCAGAACATGAATTCAAAGAAGAAACTAGATAGAAAAGATACTGTAAAGAAGTATTGCTATAGTATAAGAGTGGTGTATGAACAAAATAAACTGAACGAGAGTATAGAAACTGAGTTCAGCGTACAGAAGTTTAAAAAGTTGCATGGCAACAGATGGAGGCCCCACGAGTGTAGAACTCCCTCCTCGTGCAGTACGGATGGGTAGTTACGAGCAGGTAAATAGGTCATCACACAGCTACTGCTGGTCAGGCTCCGCAGGGCAGATGACCGGAGGCTGGAGGTTACTCCAGCACCAGTGGGGGTCGCTGCTGGCGCAGAAGGAACGTTATTATGGGAACACAATCTACTAATTATAGAAAATCTACTTGTAGAATATTGAG
Organism: Panulirus ornatus; assembly: GCF_036320965.1. Lineage (NCBI taxonomy): Eukaryota > Metazoa > Arthropoda > Malacostraca > Decapoda > Palinuridae > Panulirus > Panulirus ornatus. The sequence goes on along the minus strand of NC_092229.1, from coordinate 24,593,165 downwards.
AGGACAGAGAAACGTTACCAGGCGTGAGAAGAAACGTTAACAGACAGAGGAAGAAACGTTGTCAGGGCACGAGAAGCGTTGACAGGCATGATTAGAAACGTTGACACAGGCAGGAGAGGAAACACTGCCAGGCGTGAGAAGAAACGTTGACACAGGTAGGAGTGGAAGCATTGCCAGGCGTGAGAAGAAGGGTTGACAGGCAGGAGGGAAAACGTTGCCAAGTATAAATAGAAACGTTGATAGGTAGGAGGGGAAACGTTGCCAAGCTTAAAAAGAAACGTTGACAGGCAGGAGGGGAAACATTGCCAGGCGTGAGAAGAAGGGTTGACAGGCAGGAGGGAAAACGTTGCCAAGCATAAATAGAAACGTTGATAGGTAGGAGGGGAAACGTTGCCAAGCATAAGAAGAAACGTTGACAGGTAGGAGGGGTAACGTTGCCAAGCTTAAAAAGAAACGTTGACAGGCAGGAGGGGAAACATTGCCAGGCGTGAGAAAAAACGTTGACAGGCACGAGGGGAAATGTTGTCAAGCGAAAGAAGAAACGTTGGCAGGCAGAAGAAACTATTGCCTGCATCATAGAAGGACATGGGAGAGAACATGGAGTGGTGAGGCTGCGAGTGACCGACACATGAGATGGACGACTCACAGACTCCTTTGTGAGCACGACGGTACGACCCCATCTGCACGACGATGATAACAGTACTCAATCCACCACGACCTTTGGGTATGATGACCTGGCCTTTAACCCGACCCAAGGGTCAAATCATGCTCAATGGGTCAAAGTGAATGGTAATAATCTAATGGAGACAGCAGCCTGGGGTAACTGTGGGACGGGAAGATCAGACACTTAAAAATCAGAAAAATGAACGTGGGGGAAACATCAGACTCTCTCTCTCTCTCTCTCTCTCTCTCTCTCTCTCTCTCTCTCTCTCTCTCTCTCTCTCTCTCTCTCTCTCTCTCTCTCTCTCTTTCTCACACACACACACACACACACACATGTCTACTTCCCCGTATGTATGTAGGTGTCCGCGTTTATACACACGCGCGAAGAGAGGGCTACTTTCCCTCTGATGTCTCAATTCTCTGGTCCTGGACACCACGGATGAGTTCGTACACTGTCCCATGGGCATTAAGTACAGTACACACAGGTGTAGGTACTTCGTGAGGCGGTAGAGTGGGAATATCAGAGTCACTCTGGAACTGGCAAGAATGTCTTTGTGACGCAGTGAACTGGAATATACAATATATACTCTGTCATTGCACCCGGCGGCGGTGGCATGGTGTGGAGGTGACTCACAGTGTGGACGGAGACAGAGGTGAGGGAGGCGCCCGTCGTGGCAGGGAGGGAGGCAGGAGGCGTGGTGGTGGTGACGCAAGGTGAGGTAGAGGGACGTGAACCACACTCTTCACCAAGTACGCCAGGATTATCACGTCCACAACGACAGAACGATTAAATGGAAACAAGAGACAGACAGGATGTGACTTAACCTCTGGCAATACTACACAGTGAGCCAGCTGTCCCTCGAGGGGCGTTTCACGTTGTAAGTAATTACTTAGATATACTTATGTTGTGAGCATCAACTTAGGGAATTTTTCACCTATCATTGTTTACCCCTGGGTGTCTGCAGGGTTAATGACCTAAGAAACAATGAGGATCGTCAACAAGCTTGGTAAACAGCTGATGCAGCAGCACCCCGCCCCCCTCTCAGGTGGCGCCTCATTAACCTGAACCTTATAGCAAGGTAGTCATTATCACAGCGAAGGTAATAACAACCATATCATTACCTGTGCTACATTTTCCAAGACATATTGTTTATAGTTAATAACACACGTAAGAATGCATAATTCTCTGAGAACTATTTCTTTCCGATGAATTTTCATGACATTATTTCACTACTGAATCTTAAATCATTCTAGTGTTTCGTCAAAGCATTTTCCCCCTCGTACATTATATGAACACATACTTCAGTCTGAAACACTGGTAGGTAGGCAAAAGCTGTGGCTGTGACCTGTAGGTGTGCTTGTGGTGTTCAGGGTGAGCTGCATACATCATAGTGAGAGTCACACAATTCCCATCAACATCCGAGGGAGGTGTGCAACAAGATTTCTCACTTGGTGACCTGCAGCTGGACGTAGATGGCCTTAATGACCCTGGCAGCCGACGGACCTAAAACCCAAACAACCCAACAGCAAAACCACCCGTAGTGCTCACGTGACAAGCTGGTATATTCATGGATGCAAATTTGGGATGTAATGGTTTGCTCAATACAATAGTTTCCATAATATCTGCAGACTTTCTCTTTCACTTCTGCCTTTGTCATGTGGTGTCAGGAGATAAGCAGTTTACCTTAAACAACCATTTTATGCCTGATTTACAGTTTGTAGTTTACACTTGAAAACCTGAGCATCGACAGCGAAAGAACTAAGGACCAGTACCACACTGTCAGCTGTCTGCTGAGGACCAGTACCACACTGTCAGCTGTCTGCTGAGGACCAGTACCACATCGTCATCTGTCTGCTGGGGACCAGTGCTGTACCGTCAGCTGTCTGCTGAGGAACAGTACCACAACGTCAGCTGTCTGCTAAAGACCGGGACCACAACGTCAGCTGTCTGCTAAAGACCGGGACCACACCGTCAGCTGTCTGCTTAGGACCAGTGCCATACCGTCACTCTCTGGTGAAGACCAGTACCACGCCGTCAGCTGTCTGCTGGCGATAAAGCCTGTCCTTTGACGACCCTGACCGTGCATCTGGTGACGGCCCAGGAAGACTGTCTGCTAACGAGCCTGGGTATGTGTCTGCTGACGACCCCGGGCGTGTTTTTGCTGACGAATCTTACTTAGTTTCCGTTGAAGACCCTAGCTGTGTCTGCTGACGACCCTGGTTGTGCTTCTGCTGATGTCTTAGTTGTATGTCTGTTGATGACCCAACCTGTATCTAATGACGGCCTTGGCTTTGTGTGCGCTGACGACCCTGACTGTGTGTTTACTGACGACCCTGACTGTGTGCTTACTGACGACCCTGGCTGTGTGTTTACTGACGACCCTGGCTGTGTTTTTACTGACGACCCTGGTTGTGTGTTTACTGACGACCCTGACTGTGTGTTTACTGACGACCCTGGCTGTGTTTTTACGGACGACCCTGGTTGTGTGTTTACTGACGATCGTGGCTGCGTGTTTACTGACGACCCTGACTGTGTGTTTACTGACGACCCTGACTGTGTGTTTACTGACGACCCTGGCTGTGTTTTTACTGACGACCCTGACTGTGTGTTTACTGACGACCCTGGTTGTGTGTTTACTGACGACCCTGGTTGTGCGCTTACTGACGACCCTGGCTGTGTTTTTACTGACGACCCTGACTGTGTGTTTACTGACGACCTTGACTGTGTGTTTACTGACGATCCTGGCTGTGTGTTTACTGACGAACCTGACTGTGTGTTTACTGACGACCCTGACTGTGTGTTTACTGACGACACTGGCTGTGTATTTACTGACGACCCTGGTTGTGTGTTTACTGACGACCCTGGTTGTGCGCTTACTGACGAACCTGACTGTGTGTTTACTGACGACCCTGACTGTGTGTTTACTGACGATCCTGGCTGTGTGTTTACTGACGACCCTGGTTGTGTGTTTACTGACGACCCTGGTTGTGCGCTTACTGACGACCCTGGCTGTGTTTTTACTGACGACCCTGACTGTGTGTTTACTGACGACCTTGACTGTGTGTTTACTGACGATCCTGGCTGTGTGTTTACTGACGAACCTGACTGTGTGTTTACTGACGACCCTGACTGTGTGTTTACTGACGACACTGGCTGTGTATTTACTGACGACTCTGGCTGTGTGTTTACTGACGACCCTGGCTGTGTCTGCTGACGACCTTAGCTGTGTGCTTACTGACGACCCTGACTGTGTTTTACTGACGACCCTGGCTGTGTGTTTACTGACGACACTGGCTGTGTATTTACTGACGACCCTGGCTGTGTGTTTACTGACGACCCTGGCTGTGTCTGCTGACGACCTTAGCTGTGTGCTTACTGACGACCCTGGTTGTGTGTTTACTGACGACCCTGACTGTGTGTTTACTGACGACCCTGGCTGTGTTTTTACGGACGACCCTTGTTGTGTGTTTACTGACGATCGTGGCTGCGTGTTTACTGACGACCCTGACTGTGTGTTTACTGACGACCCTGGCTGTGTTTTTACTGACGACCCTGACTGTGTGTTTACTGACGACCCTGGTTGTGTGTTTACTGACGACCCTGGTTGTGCGCTTACTGACGACCCTGGCTGTGTTTTTACTGACGACCCTGACTGTGTGTTTACTGACGACCTTGACTGTGTGTTTACTGACGATCCTGGCTGTGTGTTTACTGACGAACCTGACTGTGTGTTTACTGACGACCTTGACTGTGTGTTTACTGACGACCTTGACTGTGTGTTTACTGACGATCCTGGCTGTGTGTTTACTGACGAACCTGACTGTGTGTTTACTGACGACCCTGACTGTGTGTTTACTGACGACACTGGCTGTGTATTTACTGACGACCCTGGCTGTGTGTTTACTGACGACCCTGGCTGTGTCTGCTGACGACCTTAGCTGTGTGCTTACTGACGACCCTGACTGTGTTTTACTGACGACCCTGGCTGTGTGTTTACTGACGACCCTGGCTGTGTGTTTACTGACGACCCTGGCTGTGTCTACTGACGACCTTAGCTGTGTATAAAAGGCTATGCTCTTCCTCTTCCGTAGTATCATTTGCAGGTTTAGAATGTCATAATCTACTCATCATTCAATTAAAGGATTCTATAACCTGGTAAGACTGAAGTCCCCGTTGGCAAGTCTCCAGCCTGAAGTAGTTCAAAAACAAATTAGTTATGCAAAGTCGACAAAAGAAATCCATTAAGACAGAAAACAAATTATGAGGGGAAAAAACGACAGCTAAACAAATGCTGCTGAAAAAAAAGGAAGAAAAAAGAGATAATCAGAAAAACAAAGAAAACAAATTAATATGCCACACATTAAGCCTAACAGGAAATATTTTCTAAAGACTCGCCAAATTATAGAGGGCAAATGAGAGATGGGGTAAAAGTGTATCATTTAATTGTAGGGAGAATAAAAAGATGTTTTGGAAAGAAATAAATAAAGTGCGTAAGACAAGAGAACAAATGGGAACATCGGTGAAGGGGGCTAATGGGGGGGAGGGGGTAATAACAAGTAGTGGTGATGTGAGAACGAGATGGAGAGAGTATTTTGAAGATTGCTTGATTGTGTTTGAAGATAGAGTGGCAGATATGGGGTGTTTTGGTCGAGGTGGTGTGCGAAGTGAGAGGGTCAGGGAGAATGGATTGGTAAACAGAGAAGAGGTAGTAAAAGCTTTGCGGAAGATGAAAGCCGGCAAGGCTGCGGGTTTGGATGGTATTGCAGTGGAATTTATTAGAAAAGGGGTGACTGTGTTGTTGACTGATTGGTGAGGATATTCAATGTATGTATGGCTCATGGTGAAGTACCTGAGGATTGGCAGAATGCATGCATAGTGCCATTGTACAAAGGCAAAGGGGATAATAACAGAGGTATATGTTTGTTGAGTATTCCTGGGAAATTATATGGGAGGGCATTGATTGAGAGGGTGAAGGCATGTAAAGGGCATCAGATTGGGGAAAAACAGTGTGGTTTCAGAAGTGGTAGAGGATGTGTGGATCAGGTGTTTGCTTTGAAGAATGTATGTGAGAAATACTTAGAAAAACAAATGGATTTGTATGTAGCATTTATGGATCTGGAATAGGCATATGATAGAGTTGATAGAGATGCTCTGTGGAAGGTTTTAAGAGTTTATGGTGTGGGTGGCAAGTTGCTAGAAGCAGAAAAGTATTTTTTATCGAGGGTGTAAGGCATGTGTACGAGTAGGAAGAGAGGAAAGTGATTGGTTTCCAGTAAATGTCGGTTTGCGGCAGGGGTGCATGGTGTCTCCATGGTTGTTTAATTTGTTTATGGATTGGGTGGTTAGGGAGGTGAATGCATGAGTTTTGGAAAGATGGACAAGTATGCAGTCTGTTGCAGATGAGAGGGCTTGGGAAGTGAGTCAGTTGTTGTTCGCTGATACAGCGATGATACAGCGCTGGTGGCTGATTCGGGTGAGAAACTGCAGAAACTGGTGACTGAGTTTTGTAAAGTGTGTGAAAGAAGAAAGCTGGTTGTAAATATGAATGAGAGCAAGGTTATTAGGTACAGTAGGGTTAAGGGACAAGTCGACTGGGAGGTAAGTTTGAATGGAGAAAAACTGGAGGAAGTGAAGTGTTTTAGATATCTGGGAGTTGATTTAACAGCAGATGGAACTACGGAAGCGGAAGTGAGTCACATTGTCGGGGAGGAGGCGAAGGTTCTGGGAGCGTTGAAGAATGTGTGGAAGGCGAGAACATTATCTCGGAAAGCAAAAATGGGTATGTTTGAAGGAATAGTGGTTCCAACAATGTTACATGGTTGCGAGGCTTGGGCTATAGATAGGGTCGTGCGGATTAGGGTGGATGTGATGAAAATGAGATGTTTGAGGACAATATGTGGTGTGAGGTGGTTTGATCGAGTAAGTAATGAAAGGGTAAGAGAGATGTGTGGTAATAAGAGTGTGGTTGAGAGAGCGGAAGAGGGTGTATTGAAATGGTTTGGTCACATAGGGAGAATGAGTGAGGAAAGATTGACAAAGAGGATATACGAGTCAGAGGTGGAGAGAAGGAGCAGGAATGGGAGACCAAATTGGAGGTGGTTGGATGGAGTGAAAAAGATGTGACTGACAATCACATGTTTACCAAATGGCGTCCTAGCTTCGTCTCTTCGATGTATATCGACTGACTGTTATATTTCTCTCTTGTGTCTCCCCTGATGATGTGATTATTACACGAAAGTGCACTTGGGAACTTTTCGTGTTTCATTTTCCCCGTGGACTCATAGGAATATCTTGATCACGCGCGAAATTGTGATCCTTTCCAATATATTTATATATATATATATATATATATATATATATATATATATATATATATATATATATATATATATATATATATATATATATCGAAATAAGAAATCCATTTTCTTGTGTATGTCACTACAAAGAACCAGATGACAGAACCACCATCATGGTGCCACCACCACCACTACAACACAACCACCATCATGGTGCCACCACCACCACTACAACACAACCACCATCATGGTGCCACCACCACCACTACAACACAACCACCATCATGGTGCCACCACCACCACTACAACACAACCACCATCATGGTGCCACCACCACCACTACAACACAACCACCATCATGGTGCTACCACCACCACCACCACACAACCACCATCATGGTGCTACCACCACCACCACCACTACAACACAACCACCATCATGGTGCCACCACCACCACCACCACACAACCACCATCATGGTGCCACCACCACCACCACCACTACAACACAACCACCATCATGGTGCTACCACCACCACCACAACACAACCACCATCATGGTGCCACCACCACCACTACAACACAACCACCATCATGGTGCCACCACCACCACTACAACACAACCACCATCATGGTGCCACCACCACCACCACCACAACAACACAACCACCATCATGGTGCCACCACCACCACTACAACACAACCACCATCATGGTGCCACCACCACCACTACAACACAACCACCATCATGGTGCCATCACCACCACCACTACAACACAACCACCATCATGGTGCCACCACCACCACTACAACTCAACCACCATCATGGTGCCACCACCACCACTACAACACAACCACCATCATGGTGCCACCACCACCACTACAACACAACCACCATCATGGTGCCACCACCACCACCACCACAACAACACAACCACCATCATGGTGCCACCACCACCACTACAACACAACCACCATCATGGTGCCACCACCACCACTACAACACAACCACCATCATGGTGCCACCACCACCACTACAACACAACCACCATCATGGTGCCACCACCACCACTACAACACAACCACCACCACTACAACACAACCACCATCATGGTGCTACCACCACCACCACCACACAACCACCATCATGGTGCTACCACCACCACCACCACTACAACACAACCACCATCATGGTGCCACCACCACCACCACCACACAACCACCATCATGGTGCCACCACCACCACCACCACTACAACACAACCACCATCATGGTGCTACCACCACCACCACAACACAACCACCATCATGGTGCCACCACCACCACTACAACACAACCACCATCATGGTGCCACCACCACCACTACAACACAACCACCATCATGGTGCCACCACCACCACCACCACAACAACACAACCACCATCATGGTGCCACCACCACCACTACAACACAACCACCATCATGGTGCCACCACCACCACTACAACACAACCACCATCATGGTGCCATCACCACCACCACTACAACACAACCACCATCATGGTGCCACCACCACCACTACAACTCAACCACCATCATGGTGCCACCACCACCACTACAACACAACCACCATCATGGTGCCACCACCACCACTACAACACAACCACCATCATGGTGCCACCACCACCACTACAACTCAACCACCATCATGGTGCCACCACCACCACTACAACACAACCCCACACAACAGTAGTCTGACAGGTGACAGGTAAGTTCTTAGTTTTTCACGTAAATCATTTTTTAAACGTATGACGTCACGATTCAGCAGTGTTACCGAAAATTTATATATGACAGGTGAGTGTGTAGGCGACGTGACACATGACAGGTGGGTGTGTGAGAGGTGTGGCATATGACAGATGGGCGTTGGTGAGGCGTGCTATATGACTGATGAGTGTATAGGCAGCCTGACAGGTGAATGTGTGGGCGGTGTGATATACGACAAGCTGGTGTGTGAGCAGTGTGCCATATGACAGGTGAGTATGTGGGCGGCATGTCATATGACAGGCGGATGTGTGGGTCACGTGACATATGACAGGTGAGTGTGTAGACACGTGACATATGACAAGGGTGTGTGTGGGTAGGGTGACGTATATGACAGGTAAGTGTGGGTGTGTGGGCGGGTTTAGGTATGACAGGTGATGTGGGTGTGTGGGCGGGGTGAAGTATGACAGGTGGGTGTGGGTGTGTGTGGGCGGGGTGAGGTATGACAGGTGGGTGGGTGGTTGGGTTTGGGCGGGGTGAGATATGACCGGTGAGTGTGGGTGTGTGGGTGAGGTGAGGTATGAGAGGTGGGTGTAGGTGTGTGGGCGGGGTGAGGTATGACAGGTGAATTGGTGGGTATGGGCGTGGTGGAGTATGACAAGTGGGTGTGGGTGTGTGTGGGCGGGGTGAGGTATGACAGGTGGGTGTGGGTGTGTGTGGGCGGGGTGAGGTATGACAGGTGGGTGTGGGTGTGTGTGGGCGGCATGACATCCGGGAGGAGGTTCTTTAGGTCAGAGTGAGGACAGGAGACAGCGGGAGGCGCCTGGGTGGCCAGCACCAGACTTATCGACCAAGGCGGACCCTCAGTCGTAAGGGCTCCACTAATTACTGGATTGCCCGACGGGAAGGGCCGGTGGGGGAGGGGGGTGGGGGGTGAACAAGATGGACATAGCTAGAGGGAGGTGGGAGGTAGGCTATAGGTGAGGAGAGTGAGGGGGCGGGGGGTAGATGGATGAACTAGCGAGGAGAAAGGAGGGAGGCCATACTGGAGGAAGAGGAAAATAAGGAAGTTGAGGCAGGGAGCAAATGTGATTGGAAGGGCGAGGGAGGGAGTGATCTGAAGTGATGGGGTGACATGGGGAGAGGTAGATGGAGAGGGGTGACGTGGGGAGGGGTTGAGGGAGAGGGGTGACATGGAGAAGGTGGAGGGAGAGGGGGTGACGTGGGGAGAACTAGAGGGAGGGGAGAAAAGTTAAATGGAAAGGGAATATGAAAACAAAACAAACAGAAAGTAGGAATCGTGGTGGACTGAGAGAAGGGAGGGAGGTGTTGCGATGGAGAGAGGGTGGGGCCGGGAGGGTTGAGGTGGAAGAGAAACAGCTAAAGTAGACAGAGTTGGGATGGAGGGAAGAGGAAGCGTTGGAGGGACGGGGTAACAATGAAAGAGGGGGAGGGGAGGGGAGGAAGGGTAGCGCTAGAGAGAGGAGTACCACTGGAGGGAGGATGTAGTGGTAGAAAGACGGGACGGCGACAGAAGGAGGAAATGGGCTAGAGGAATGGGGTAGTCCTACAGTGAGGGTGTGGCACTGGAGGAGGCGGGTAACGCCGGGGAAGGGCGTAGGGAGAGGGAGAGGGGGCGGGGGAGGGTAAACTCTGGAGAGGGGGCGTGGCACTGGAGGGAGAGGGTAGTGGAGGAAGATGGGGTTAACACTGGAAGATGGGGTGACACTGGAGGGAGGGGAAGCGCCGGGGGGAAGTGGTGGGGGAGGGGGGTCTGTGGGGGGAGTTGGTGGGTGGTGGAGAGTAGAACTGGGAAAAAAGGGGTAGCACTGGAGAGAGAGAGAGAGAGAGAGAGAGAGAGAGAGAGAGAGAGAGAGAGAGAGAGAGAGAGAGAGAGAGAGAGAGAGAGAGAGAGAGAGAGAGAGAGAGAGAGTATCACTGGCGGGAATGGTTAACACTTGAAAGAGGGTTAGAACTGGGAGAAGGATACGGCAGTGGAGGGAGGCGGTGCCACTGCAGGGATGGCGTGGTACTGGAGGGATGGTGTGGTACTGGAGGGATGGTGTGGTACTGGAGGGATGGTGTGGTACTGGAGGGATGGTGTGGTACTGGAGGGATGGTGTGGTACTGGAGGGATGGTGTGGTACTGGAGGGATGGCGTGGTACTGGAGGGAACAGGTGGTACTGGAGGAAAGAAAAAGAGGCACTGGGAGGAGGGTGGCACGGGAGGGAGGGTAAGAGGGAACGGTATAAGAGGAAGAGGATGGCATTGGAAGGAGGGGGTGGCAGTACATGGAGGGGATAGATACTGGAGGGAAGGGTAGCACCGGAGGGAGAATGTGGACTACGAGGGAGAGACGGCAGTGGAGGGAGGGGCTAGAACTGGAAGAAGGAGGAAGTTCTAGAGGAGGATAAGGCCCTGGAGGGTGGGGTTGATAGTGGAGGGAAGAGATACTGGAGTGTTACCGGAGGGAAAGGGCGTTACTTGAGGGAGGGGGGTGGCAGGAAGAGGTTGTGCTTGATGGAGTGGACAGCACATGAGGGAGGGGGCGGTGCTTGAGGTAGTGGGGAAGGAAGGAGGGAATGGCAATGGAAAGAGGGGCGTCAGTGAAGGGAGGGAGCTATACAGGAGAGGGGAAGTGGCACAGGAGGAGGAGAGTGGCACGGCAGGGAAGGGGCGGCACTGGGAGCACAACGGGGTTGTCATTTTCTGAAGGTGAATCAATAGTAATATTGAATTAGCCATTTTAGTTAATTGTTGTTGGGGAGGAGAACTGCCTGAGACTTTGTATTATTGATGATATGGCGACGCTCTGCCCAACCCCTGTGGTGCTCTGCCGTGCTCTGCAGAGTGCTCTGCCTTGACCTGTGGTGCTCTGCCGTGCTCTGCAGTGTTCTGCCTTGACCTGTGGTGCTCTGCCGTGCTCTGCAGAGTGCTCTCCCCTGACCTGTAGTTCTCTAATCTGATCTTCTGTACAATACTCTGTATCGCTCTGTGTTCTGAAGTGCTCTGCTCTGCGGTGTTCTGAACTGCTGTAATTATCTATCTACTGTATTCTTTGTTTCCTATTCTCGAAATAGAGATTATAACTCTCTTGCTCCCACCAGCTCTGTGGTGCTCTGTAATGCTCTATGCGGTGCTTTCTGTTGCTCTGTGGCATGATTTTGAATGCTCATTTGTGCTTTTCAGTGTTTTGTGTTGCTCTGCAGTATTTCAGTGCTCTGTGGTGCTCTTCAGGGCTCTGTGTTGCTCTATGTGGTATCCCTTCGTGCTCTTTGTCTTCTTCGGTTTACTCACTTGAGCTGTAGTGTTCTATGGTGCTCTTTTGTGCTCCGTGGTGATCTTTTGTGCTCTGTGTTACTCTGCAATTCATATAGTGCTCCTTAGTGCTCTGTTTTACTCTGCAATGTTCTATGGTGCTCCTCAGTGCTCTGTGTTACTCTACAGTGTTCAATGGTGCCCTTTTGTTCTCTGTATTACTCTGCAGTGTTCTATGGTGCTATGTATTGCTCTGTGGAACTTTACAATGCTCTGTGATGGTCTTGACTATACTCCGCTATGCTCTTACTCATGCATTATCACTGGGCGAGGAGCAGACCCTAGCTGAGTGTGTGTGTGTGTGTGCGTGTGTGTGTGTGTGTGTGTGTGTGTGTGTGTGTATGTGTGTGTGTGTGTGTGTGTGTGTGTGTGTGTGTGTACGGTCCTGAGCCGGTGTGTCCTCACCTGGCGAGGTACCTGCTGGACCCAGGGGCCTGGGGCCAGGTGTGCCTCGCTCAGGATAGTTATCTCGCTACTGAATTATACAGAAGGCACTTGACCTCCTTTGACTCTTACGACGAAGATATATATATATATATATATATATATATATATATATATATATATATATATATATATATATTCTTTTTTTTTTTCGCTGTCTCCCGCGTTTGCGAGGTAGCGCAAGGAAACAGACGAAAGAAATGGCCCAACCCACCCCCATACACATGTATATACATACGTCCACACACGCAAATATACATACCTACACAGCTTTCCATGGTTTACCCCAGACGCTTCACATGCCCCGATTCAATCCACTGACAGCACGTCAACCCCGGTATACCACATCGCTCCAATTCACTCTATTCCTTGCCCTCCTTTCACCCTCCTGCATGTTCAGGCCCCGATCACACAAAATCTTTTTCACTCCATCTTTCCACCTCCAATTTGGTCTCCCTCTTCTCCTCGTTCCCTCCACCTCCGACACGTATATCCTCTTGGTCAATCTTTCCTCACTCATTCTCTCCATGTGACCAAACCATTTCAAAACACCCTCTTCTGCTCTCTCAACCACGCTCTTTTTATTTCCACACATCTCTCTTACCCTTACGTTACTTACTCGATCAAACCACCTCACACCACACATTGTCCTCAAACATCTCATTTCCAGCACATCCATCCTCCTGCGCACAACTCTATCCATAGTCCACGCCTCGCAACCATACAACATTGTTGGAACCACTATTCCTTCAAACATACCCATTTTTGCTTTCCGAGATAATGTTCTCGACTTCCACACATTCTTCAAGGCTCCCAGAATTTTCGCCCCCTCCCCCACCCTATGATCCACTTCCGTTTCCATGGTTCCATCCGCTGCCAGATCCACTCCCAGATATCTAAAACACTTCACTTCCTCCAGTTTTTCTCCATTTAAACTCACCTCCTAATTGACTTGACCCTCAACCCTACTGTACCTAATAACCTTGCTCTTATTCACATTTACTCTTAACTTTCTTCTTTCACATACTTTACCAAACTCAGTCACCAGCTTCTGCAGTTTCTCACATGAATCAGCCACCAGCGCTGTATCATCAGCGAACAACAACTGACTCACTTCCCAAGCTCTCTCATCCCAAACAGACTTCATACTTGCCCCTCTTTCCAAAACTCTTGCATTCACCTCCCTAACAACCCCATCCATAAACAAATTAAACAACCATGGAGACATCACACACCCCTGCCGCAAACCTACATTCACTGAGAACCAATCACTTTCCTCTCTTCCTACACGTACACATGCCTTACATCCTCGATAAAAACTTTTCACTGCTTCTAACAACTTGCCTCCCACACAATATATTCTTAATTCCTTCCACAGAGCATCTCTATCAACTCTATCATATGCCTTCTCCAGATCCATAAATGCCACATACAAATCCATTTGCTTTTCTAAGTATTTCTCACATACATTCTTCAAAGCAAACACCTGATCCACACATCCTCTACCACTTCTGAAACCACACTGCTCTTCCCCAATCTGATGCTTTGTACATGCCTTCACCCTCTCAATCAATACCCTCCCATATATATATATATATATATATATATATATATATATATATATATATATATATATATATATATATATATATATATATCATATTAAATTTGATACATGAACTTAGGCAGAAGAATAAAGTTAAAGGCGCTTCATTATTCATGGTGACCCTTGACCCATGACTCTCTACGTGTACGAGACGTATGTCTGTGTATCACGTATACTAATTCCTCGACGAAGTTGAAGGTATTGTAACGCGTGACGACACAGCTGGATGTTTTGCCATCGTGTCCTCTTCCTGGAGACAAAATGCGCTTACCTGGATTTCCAGCATCTGGCGCGTCGTGTGCTTGCTTCCAGTAAACAGAGAGACACTTTTCCAGGGACGCGAGGGCGGTTTAACAGAGCGTGGCTACAAAGGAGGAAGGTGAAGGGCTCAAGCTCTGTGACCGCTCCAGCTTAAAATGTATACGTTGATCAGCGTAAGATGGTTATGTAAACTATGAAGGACGTGCACTAGGGGAAAAAAACACACTCGGCATAACACTCCAGGAAAGCTGAGGTCATATTCCTTACATAGCAGTTGGAATTCAATACAGGCAAATGTAACGTTATGCATTTTGGTGCCTAATGTACAAAACATGAGTGCACAATGCTTGATAAACCTTTTCAAGAAGCCTATGAAGAAAACGATACTGAAGTTATTATCATCATTAATGACCTTAAATATGGCAAACAATACCTAGCCACATACAATAAAGTCAACAAGATGTTAGGTTCCATAACTGGAAATGTAAACTACAAAACAAAGGATACGATACCGACCCTTTACAATGCCCAGGTTAGACCTCATTTAGAGTACGCTGATCACGTCAAGTCAGCACACCTTGAACGAATTCAGAGAAGAGCAACCAAACTAATTCCATCACTGAGAAATGAACTTCATGAGGAAAGATTCAAAGACTTGTACAATTTCTCTCTTAAAAGAACGCGGACTTCGAGATGACCTGACAGAAGTGTTCAAAACACTAAACAGTTTCTACAACATAAGAAAAAATTTTTCATCCAAGACAGAGACTAGATGAGCAGAAATTTTGGTATGAAGATCTTCAAAGGAAGGAGATGTAATAACAATGTAGGCAAAAGGTTTTTTTTTCGCACCTAGAGTAGTGGAACGAACGACCTCCCGAAGAAGTAAAAGCAAAAACTATATATACCTTTAAATCAAGGCTAGACAAATACTTCACCGACATCTCTTATCAGTTGGGAATTCTTATATTCATTATTTTTTTTTTCAGGATCCAGCCGCAGAGCAGTTGTCATCAAACTGATATGGAACTTTTTCCAGTCCCCACCTCACTATAAAATTTCCGTGCCAGTATCGTACCACAATACATGCACGGGGTTTTTCCCCACATTATTTCCTGCGGGCAGTTGGGCCGGAGGGAGAGGTGGGTTGGTGGGGAGGAGCCTTCTACTTTGCCGTAATGTTTCCACCACTTTTTTTTTTCAGATAACCTCGTTATGGTCCATCAGGCCTCCTGCTATCTGTCCTTCCCAAGTACTCACATGTACTATTACTCACCACACCGTAGCGACCCCCATACAGCAACCACAAAAACGAAGTCCAGACTCACACAGCGACCGCACCGCACCCACACAAGGGCCACACCACACCCACACAAGGGCCACACCACACCCATAACCACAGAACAGCCACACCACAACCACAGTCACACCCATAATAGCCATACACATCCTCATCTACACAATGGCCACACCACACCCACACAAGGGCCACAAAACACCACACGCACACAACGGCAACACCACACGCACATAGCGAACACACCTTAACCACACCATAAAACAAACACACCATATCCACACAAACACAAAAGTCCCTTACACTCTGCCTACACAAACAACCATGTGTCCCACTTACACCATCATCTTTGCTACACCCACATAACAATCACACAACCATCCTTCTGCTTTGTTCTTGAAAGAAAAGACGAAATCCAAACCTGGTTTTATCCTCAAGACGTGCCTCGGTGCAGTGACACCTGCAGAAGGATACCACTAAAACCCGCCCAACTACCGTCCCACTGCATGAATGCTGCAAATTATTTGATTCTCCTCAACTCCCTCCTCCTTAAGAATCTTGAATCAATACCTCCTCTCTCATCACCTGTATGTTGACTTGAGAGATATATGGTGGAATATTATGTTCAGTGGTCCCTGGTGTCTCGAAATCATTTGGGAGAATACGAGCTCCCAGCTAACCTCCCGTTCTCCTTAATTCTTGCTTTCCCTTTGGTCGATCCATGTCAACAGCCACCAGTGGATTCACCTCTTCCATCCTTTTTAACAGTGGCGTCCCTCAGGCTCTGTCCTTTTTCCCACCCTCTTCTCCTTTTAATCAATGGTCTTATTCTATCAACAAACTAATTCAAGAATAAAGTGATGGGTCAACTCTACCCTCTTCCACTTCTATCTGCTCTGCAGCCTCTTCACTTACTGAATCTATATCTCGCCTCGTCTCGTATACGTCTTTAAATCTGGACTTGCATGGAATTCCACAATGGTTCAGAAGTACCCTGGTAACATATTACACCTCTAAAGCCCAGTTTCTTTATATTTCTCCCTCTAAATCCCACGAGATTTCCTCAATTTCTTTCATAGGTTTTGTGGCACGTCTGCACAATACGTAAACATATTTGAACCCACCATTACGTACAATCTATCTCAGAATTCCTACACTACACAACTACATCTTGGGCTGCATAGAAGATGGAGTCTTTTCTGGGCACTTACTGTCCACACAAAAGGACTTATCTGTCTCTGTATAGAAATTGTTCTTACCTCTGCAAAGCCTTTCGCTCCAAGTGTTTACTAGACAAAGTTGTGTCTAAAGCAGTTCAAACTATCTACCCTCTTATTCTGACTTTGAAATGACCCACATCCCACATACCACTCACTGTTAGTTCTCTTTCTCTCTTCTGTAGCTATTACTTCCGTTTCATTCACAGAGAACTGACTGCTTGTGTGCCTCCGCCATTAGGTACACATTGCATTACTCGCAAAGCCATTGTGTCACATGATTACTGAGTGGCTACTCATACAGAAGGGGAGGCCGTAGTGACGTATGCTTCCCTCCACTCATCACTGACATCTGGGTCTCTCTGCTCTCTCATATCTTCCTCAACAACTAAGACCTAATCCTGTGTGAAAGGCAAGCTTTCGATCTTCTCAGTTCCTTACTATATTATTTTTTTTTCTTGCTACAGTTGCTTTTTGTCTTCGTTCCTCTAGTCGAGATCAGATATTGATAAACTGCTTCCATATGGGACTGGAGCCCTAACAGAATAAATAAGGACCACAATCATGTGGTATACAGGGAGCGACGTGCTGTCAATGGACTGAACGAGCTCATATGAAGCAGCCGGGAGAAACTACAGAAAGGTGTGCGGTGCCTGGTTGTGGATGGGTTTCTGCTATGGTTTTGGTGCATTACACATGACAGCTAGAGAATGGATGTTGAGCAAATGAGGCCTTCTCTTCTGTTCATGGCGCTACCTAGCTAACGCCGGAAGCTGTGAACAAGTATATATATATTCTTTCTTTCAAACTATTCGCCATTTCCCGTGTTAGCGAGGTAGCGTTAAGAACAGAGGACTGGGCCTTTGAGAGAATATCCTCACCTGGCCCCCTTCTCTGTTCCTTCTTTTGGAAAATTAAAAAAAAAACAAGAACGGAGGATTTCCAGCCCCCCGCTCCCTCCCCTTTTAGTCGCCTTCTACGACACGCAGGGAATACGTGGGAAGTATTCTTTCTCCCCTACCCCAGGGATAATATATATATATATATATAAAGAATCATGCTTTTGGAAATGAAAAGACCTGATTCCTGGAAGAGAAACAGTTTAGTTCCGGAACGCCTCAGATCTCTTGGGACAACGCCGGTCCTGCAGACGAACACAGAGGCCTTTGCTCCACGTACACCAGGTGAACAATGGTCAACAGGACAACAAACATCTCCAACAATACCACGTTAAGGAACGCATGCAAACTCCAGAGGTGCGAAGCTGCATGACGCGCGTTACTTGGTCACTCTAGATTATAAGTTAACCAGCAAGGTAAATGCAAGATTAAATTCTTATTTAATCTCAGACCATTTCCACTATTTCTCTCAAGAAGGCGAACATAATCTACGTGTAAGAAAGTTGTGAGAAATGTGTCCTGTCTTAGCCCAGAGGAAGGGCGGAGTTGCAGGAGTGAGAGGACGAAGTGAGGGAGGTGATCACTGAGGACGACGAGCCAGGTGTGATCTCGTGCTGCCACTCCCCGGGTCATGGGTCGCAGGTGTGTTATCCATGGTAATTGGCAACGTTGTTAGCGTGGTGCTGCTCCCACCGACCCCTGCGCGTCTCTGGCGGATCTGTAAGGCGGCCGGGACGCGTCCTGCCAAGCTGGGTCGTCAACAGGATACGAGGTGTAGGAGTGTAATGTGTTAACACGATGAACATACCCTGGCTCTTGTGGACGGTGGCGAGGGACGTGGGTAAGGACGGTGGTACTCATAGACGAGGCTGTGAACGACCATAAGGGACGTGGGTGTGGACACTGATCAAGGACGATGGACGATGAGCGAGGAGAAAAGAGCTGATACGTATGGCCCGACATGCATACCCCTTAGATGCTACATGTCCGAAGCATTCACACTCCCCTGGACGTGGTACATTCGGATAATGAATTCATACTTACACAAAGGTTAAACGTTTGCACGTCTCCCTTGACCGTTATTTGAGAACAAACTCTTGAAGAAACTTAGTCATCATCACCTCCCGACCTTCCTGAAGCTGGCCTGGCAGTCATCCATCACAAACACAAGCCAACAGACCGATGGTGTTGAAACCACTGCAAGAACAACCTTCACCCATGCCAGTGTCTGTATCACTGTTGATCATCAGCACTGGTTGTGGTACTACCAACGTGAACCACCATTATTTCCAAATATCGTATCACCATTGTGCTGCTGCATACATTTCCCGTGCATGTAACCAACTAGGGCTACAGTTGTATCACTTCATGATTATCAGTATTATGAATACGTCACGTCCGCTAATTCTTCCAGGAAACTCATATGTTCTCCTGCAAAATGCAAAACGTTTCGTTTCTCAGTGCTGAAGCTCCTACAGTGGATGGAGACTGTACCTCAGTCTATTTGTTTCAAGTATCAACTTTCTAAACCTCATGGGAAACTTTAAAATCCAGTTATAGTTTATTTTGTGGCTAAAGGCCGCCAGACAGTTTAACGGACAAAGAAAGTGTTCACACCATGACGAGCCGCGCCTCTGTGCCTCCGTGTCTGTCTTGAGTATTTTCGGTCACAGAATTCGCAACGTTTCACATCACAGAGTACTCGTGAAACATGCCGCCTGTTACCTTGAGGAAGGACATTAGTCGGTCCTCTATAAAGAAAACAGCTACGTGCATGTTATATTGTCATTCTTGAACAGAGTTATTCACCAGTGATCATTATAATCAAAGTAATTGTCTCGTTATGACTCGAATGAGATAATGATAATCTTCGTTTTCAAGATATCTAGTGGTAGTTTATTCCAGTGTTCTGTATCTCTGATGCTGAACATGCTTTCCCGTACGTATGTATTGCGTCTCACTTCCATATAACTTCATACTGCTGCTTCTAATCCCTGGGTCTCTACCTAATGTGGAAAAAGTGTGAATTATATTTCAAGAATTATTTAGCCTTGTAAAACTTTAATACAGTATATGTGAAGTTTGAACTTTTTTCTAGAGAAAATAATTCTAAGCTCTGATTACTTGTTTACAAAATTTGTTTGAGTGACTGATGATTTTTATTACTTTATTTACCATCAATTCTAGTTTGTATTTATCTCGGTGACTACAAGTGAACGGTGTACTCTACAGTGGGTGGGGTGACTAGGGCGTTGTACACTGAAAGTATTGTGTCTCTCGTTCTACAGTCTACAGAACTGCACAAACCCAGCATTCTGTTAACTGTATTATATGCAGTTGGGTATTACTTTGCTGCATGTTTTGGATCATCACTCACTGCCACTCCAAGGTCTTTAGTTCTTACACCAAACATTTCATATTCGTGTTTGATATTCGTGTCACGAAAATACATTACTCATCTTTGAATCAGGTGACATCATAGTTCATGTGCCACGTTCCTGACCAATGTGTTAGTGCATCAGTCTTTCTGGATCATTAGACAATCTTCCTTCTTCAGGCTCTGCCACCTGATTTAGTGTTTGTTGGTAAATGTATGAGAATTCACTCATGAGTCTTTTCTCCACGCCACATGCAGGTAAGAAAAAGACGTGAGTCTCAGGACTGAGCCTTGTGGTACCCCCCACTTATCGCATGAAGCTGGCTGGATGATTCCCTGTTATTTTTATACCACTTGTTTATCTACCTGTAAGGCAGTCCGCTATCCACACGTACACTCGACATGCCATTCTATATGTTCCATCTCATATGTTCTGGTTAACCCAACGATCTTTTATGTGGTTCTTTATCAAAAGATCTTTGAAAATCTGAGTATGTAACGTCTGAGAGAATCCCAGATGATGACTTAAGATCCTTTATGAAAATCATCAACCATGGACGTTATCTTACGAAACCAATGATGCTCTTCCGTTAGTAATTCCCGAAACTGGATAGGGTTCATCTTGATTCTTGTTTCTAACATTCTATCTAAAACCGAATTGAAATAAGACTGATGGGTCGATATATTAAGGTACATTTTCTACTTTTATTTTGTAAACTGATGCCACAACCTCAAACACTTGGTCGGTCGGCAACTACCTTCCGGTAGCGATCTCTTGATTAACCTACTAATAGAAAATGTTATCTGCTGACTTGCTTTTATCAGTGCTGTTGGTGAGTGATCATCCGACCAGAAAACGTATAAGGAGTGAATTCCTTTTAGACAACCAAATACTTCACAGCTCTGAGGGTCAAGTAGATGCAATCTTTTACATATCACTGGAAATACGTTTTGTGTCTTTGTGGCAAATCTTAAAGTTTTTAACAGCGACCACTAAATCGAAATGTTTGTTTCATAATAAAAGAATCCCTCTGTTCGTAAGGCATTGTCTTCCTCATCGCCTAAATTTTCATTGCCTCACAAAAGCTAATTTGGTTCCTCTGAATGGCATGGTCTACATTTGGGAAATTGTCGCCTCACATTGGGTCATGAATCTTCAATTATAAAAGCAATCTTTTGTTAAATGGACTACTTTGTCGTGGTCACACGTCAAATAATTGTATTACTGATAAATTTTTATAGTCTTGTACAATTACCCCTTCTTCGTTGCTTACTAGAGACGAAATTGTCTTCAAACAAAGTAGAATTATTCAAAGGAATACAAACAGCAACAGACCACAGGGTCGCTTCGAGGCTGTTTGTGACGGTGGAAGAAATATGAATATCATAGATCGATGTGGCGAGAGTAGAAATACGTACATATTAAAAACTGAAAATGTTATAAACTCTTCATGTCGCTTAAGGAGCGCAAATAATGTCAGTCCTAGACTTGAAGCGAATAATTTATCTTTCCAAACGTACCTATGGCACTACTTTCAACCAACCTAATTGGTTGATCATTCCTGTTGAGGAAAAAGTATTTTACCTCATTCGAGGCAAAATGTTTGCCTGTGAGTTTGTAACCATTACAGTGAGTGAAATCAAACAAATTATCAAAGACTCTGGTAATTTCGAAGCCTGTATCATATCATCCCTTAACGATCTCTTTTCTAAACTAAATTTAAGTCGTATAGTCAGCTCTCATAGGATTTGTTTCTTAGTCCGGAAATCATCTTGGTGGCTCGTCCTACTAATAAATCCAAAAATCTTGCTCGCCATTTTACCTGCTCCTGTGCACTGTTGAATTGCCTTTAGGTCACCAGAGATTATTACACTCGAGTCTTTAACTTCATTTGCTTTTTCATTTTCACTCCAGACATGCAAGACTTTGCACTTATCGTCACTAAATCTCATTTGCCACCAATGAGGCCAGTCCATCAGTGTGTCTACGTCAGTGTGAAGCTGGAGACGTTCTGTTTCTGTTGTAGAGGCATTCCACAACTTGGTCTCGTCTACGAGGTTTGATATCTTACAATGAAGCCCAATACCAACATCACTAACAAATGTGAGAAAGAGAAGTGGTACCAAGACTGATCCTTATGGTACACCACTTGTTACGTTTAATCATTCCAAGGCTTGAACGTTTATTACATCACTCTATGTGCGGCCAATTAACCAATTTCCTAACCAACGAAGTACAACCTCATTCATACCACGTGACTTAACTGTGGTTAGCAACCTTGGTTGTGGAACTTTGTCAAATGTCTTTCGTAAATCATGATACATGACCTCAACTGCTTTAATTCCATCATACAAGTTGGTTAAACCAAAAGATATCAAGCAGATTTGTCAGACATGAACGATTACGTCGAATATGATGGTGAGAGTCAGTCATTAAGTAGTGGTCTTCTAAATGGTTTACAGTCTTATCACGAATGACGATTACCTTAAGTTTACCAGTTGAGCTGATTGGACTATAATTTCCCGGCAATGATTTATTACCACATTTTCTATTTTTTTTCTTTTTTAGAAAATGGGTGTTGTACTGGCAGGATTCCACTTCTCTGGAACTTTTTCCGTAGCAAGTGACTTACTGAAAGGAGTTATTAAGGGCTTAACCATCCCATTTTTCGCCCCTCTCGTCTACGGATAAAGCTTATCTGGACCTGCTGATTTATCCATTTTCACTTCATTTAGTGGTGATACTAGATCTTTAATCTTTATATCCATGTGAAGCAAAATGTTTTATCTCTTCGACTGTCAATACAGATGCGAAGAAAAAAATCATTTAAAATCTTTTCGATTTCTTCGATGTCGTGAACCAAATTACTTTTATCAGTTATCAATGGATGGATCAACTGATTGGGTTACAACTCTCTTGCTCCTCACATACCCATAAACCTCTTTCGGGTTTCTTTTGCTATTTTCAGCAATATATCCTTCATCCTAACGTTTACTTTGATGTATAAGTCTCTTCATATTCCCTACGCAGACTTACACAATTTGCTCTACCAAGCTGGTTAATGGTCTCTTTGAGCTTCTAATGTGCTGCTTTCTTTAGAGAACAGACCCATTTTAATGTCATCGTTCCTTCAATTTAGCTTCACATTGGGAAAAGGCCATCCTCTACGCATTGGCACAAATGATCCCTCCACTGCTTTGAACGTTTTACTGAAGCTCTCCCAAAGCTAGGACCATATCGCTTTTCTCTATGGTACTTTTATACTATTACAACTACTGTTTTAGTTGTGTTATCATTGACTTGTTTTGCATCGATTTTATGTATCTTGGTTACATTTAGGGTCTCAGTGACAAACCATAACTCTGCCACCTGCCTAACATGATATCCCAGGGTCACTAATTCCGTCAATAAATGATCATCCGCTGTATACATCCACCTTCCCGTTACTGTCGCACTCTTCGACTCTTTCAGACAGTGCATAAATTGTTAGTTCATTTCACTTTAAGTTTACACCACTGACGTTGGGATGGGAAACTCTGACGTTATTGTAACGATGAATAAAGAGGTACAATTTTCTGGGCCAAATTTACTTTAAGCGTATCCCCTTCCCCCGTGTAACGTTCTCTCCTGACCTGACCCTTATTGTCTACCTGGCTTCTCTTGACCTGTCTTCCTCGGCTTTGATTGACCTACCCATCCCTGTCCCTAGCTTCATCTCGTGCCCACGCTCCCTTGTTTCCTGACCTTACTGACGACAGATTTCCTAGAAGTGACTAACCTGTACGCGAATTAGTCTTGCTAAGTATCTGTTTATTTCCCATCCTGTCTATGACCCCGCATGCACATACCATGAAAATCTTGTTTAGATCCAATCCATCCGTACCAGACAGACTCTTATCACTTACTAAAGCAATCCTACACATCTATGTAATCTGCTTTTTTGGACCTATTGCTCCTTGCCATCTTCCATTTCATCTTCCAGTATCTGGAGCCTATTCCTTGACATCTTCCAGTACCTAGAACTTACTCCTTGCCATCTTCCATTTCATCTTCCAGTATCTGGAGCCTATTCCTTGACATCTTCCAGTACCTGGAACTTACTCCTTGCCATCTACCGTTTCATCTTCCAGTATCTGGAGCCTATTCCTTGACATCTTCCAGTACCTGGAAGCTATTCCTTGAAATTGTCCCCGTGTATTTCCTTCCCACTTTTTGTTTTCTTTTTTCACGTTGAAGGTTCCAGTCACGGAAAGAAGTCCACATCAAAGCCGGGCCTTAACTGACATAAAAAGAGCTTGATAAAAGAGAAAGAAGAGACGAATTTTGGAGGAACTGAAAACCCTCTCATTCAAAATGTTCCAGGTCATAGTTATTGGGAAACACATAAGAGAGTAGAGTTCCAAAGCTTAGGGTGTTGGAAGAGAAACACTTGTCAAAACAGGCCTTCTTTGGGTTGCCAAAAGCCACACAGTTATCATGTGACGCAGCAGCTTGCTTAGTATTGCGTGGTCTACCTATAGAAGAGGGAAAGGGAATCAACATTATGGAATAGGGCAAGTTTTGAAGTTAGTCTGGGAGTATTTGTAAGTCGGGCCGCTTTCAGCTCAACTCTATCAAGGATGAAAAGCTAGAACCACCCTAGATGTGAATGCAGTACTCCATACAAGGACGAATAAATCTTTTGTACAAACGGAGCAACTGTTAGAAGAAAAGAAATTTCGGCATCTAAACTAGACTCCCATTTTCTTAGAGGTAGACGTAGCTATTTTCACAAAGTGGGACTTCCAAGATAGTGTGGGTATTACAGTAAAACCAAATATATTGAATGAGTGAAGAGGTCGAATTATAGAACCGTCGAAGAAAACGAGAAAGCTGTGAGGTATCAAACTTAATAAAAATTTTGTCTGAGTTTATTGAGAAGGTTGTGTCGAGATGAAAGGCAGATCAAGTGAAAAAAGGAGCAGAATTGAAAGATGTCATCGAAAGAGTGTATTTGCATATTTGTGGAGAAAAGGAAATCGTTGAAAAAAAAATGCGTAAAAGTGTAAGATGCAGGACTGAACCTCGACGAATACCGCTTTAATGGAAGAAGGGGGAGAAGCTGATCCATCAACAACCACGGAGATAGATCGGCCGGAGAGGAAGCTAGATATGAAGGAGAAAAGTGAAGGAGGGAACCCAAAAGAATGTATCATGGGCAACTATACAGGATTCCTGAAAATCTTTCACAGGATGATGACCAGACATTATAACATAAGAAAGAATATCACAAGTGGATCTCCTCTTACAGAACCCATACTGGTGATCAGAGGGAAGACTGTGAGATTCAAGATGTGAAGATATGTGAGTTGAGAAGGGATTCAAACTTTGGAAATTGTATATGTCAAAGCAAGTGGACGATAGCTGAAGAGTTTAGAGCGGTCACCCGTCTTAGGGATGGGATGTACCAATGCGTGCTTCCAAAAGGGAATAGTTCTGGTTTTTAAACAGAAAAGGAACAGACCAGCAAGCACAGGTGCGAATTCAGAGGCACTCTCTCTCCGTACACGGGAATGGATGCCAACAGAACCCTAATTCTTGCTTGTCCAGAGAAAGAAGGACTTTTCGGACAGTTCGAAAAGGGATTACGGGAAGCGGCGAAGGATTAGCAAAAGAAACATCAGGGAGTAAAAGAATGTTAGAGTCATCCAAGGTGGAGTTAGAGGAGACACGGGAACAAAAGAGAGCTGCTTTGTCTACGTTTGAGGCAGCTATAGTGCTATAGTACCGTCAGAACGGAAAAGTGAAAGAGAGGTAGAACGACAGAAGCTGTCCGCGATCCCATATCCTAAAGACCATAAAGACCTATCAGTGGATGACGAGGAGAGGTTATCGCACCTCTTTTGAATAAAGGAACGCTTTGCCTCACAGATAATGTACTTGCTATGATTACGGGCAGTGCTAAATGCTGAATGGGAGCCAGAGGAAGGAGAGTTATTCCAAGCCCGATATGCCTGTTCCCTTGCCTGAATGGCCTCAGAACAGGAACGGTTGCACGATGGATTGGATGAAGAGTTCATCTTGGAGGAGGAGGGGATAAATGGTTCCATTCCCGCAAGACTACCCTCTGCTATGCATTCAGCGGAGACAGAAGCATCATTACATAATCTATTCTAGTCAGCTCTGTTGAAGTGCCAATATTTACGTTTAGTAGAGGCTGTTGGAGGAAGAGATGCTGTTAAGATGGATACATTTATGAGAGTGTGATCAAATGAACTAAATGGGGGCGAAATTCTGCAATTACAACGCCAAGGATAAGAGGTGAAAACAGATCCAGAGTATTAGGATACTGGTCACAACGGTCAGGAATATGGGTGGGGTGGTTGATCATTTGCGCTAGACCTTTGAGAATGGAGAACGTGCTGGCTTCAATCCCTCCACCATCCGTATGGGAGGAATTCAACCATTCCCTATGGTGAATGTTGAAATCACTGAGGTAGAGGATCTCGGCTTGCGGGTGAGAGGAAGCCAAAGTCTCATGCCAGGAGCTTAGATAGACGAAGAAAGATATGAAATCTATAGAGTTGGGAGAGCAGTAGCCGAAAAAAAGGAAACGTGTGGTAATTGGGAGACAGACCTTGAGCCAGTTAACATTAAATTTTGGGTACTCAAGGTCCTGTAGGCGTCAACAGATATGATGATGTATGAATAAGCGCAAAGACCACCTCTGAACTGCAGTCGTAAATGGAGATTATAGGCGGATATGAGGAAGAGGCTAGTGAGAACATCATCAAACAATTTGGGTTTCAGGGCGAAATAAGATATTAGGAGAGGTACGAGCAAGATGGTGTTCAACGGAAGAGAAGGTACTAGTAAAACTGCGAATATTGCTATAGTGAACAGATGAAAAGAAGCAAGTCTATAAGAGAGAGAAAGATCGTGTGCGGGGCTGCCACCACTACTGTTGGGGAGGGAACCCAGAGATTCTTAGCACCCCATGATGATGCCCGGGACTTGGAGCCATAGGTTTGATGGAGTCTATCATGATTAGATTTGAAAAAGCTGGTGCAGACAGGAGATGGCAAGAGAAATTACGTGAAGAAAATGAGTGAGGTTTGAGGAGGTGTAAGGTGAGGGTGGCAGGGCTAGCCCAGTTGTCACGTTATGATGAGACAGTAAGATTAGGGCTTCTTCCCCCTCGTGACCGTCTGGAAATTGTCATTGTTACCTGATATCGTATCTATCCTCACCATTCTAGCTTCTAAACTGCCTATCTCGGCCGCAAACTCCGCTTCTTTCCCGTCAGTCTACACAGCCCGCGTCATTTTACCTCCCCCTCACACTCAGTCTTAAGCTCATGATTTCTACGTTTTTTTTTTTTTTTCTCCAGTTCGAAATGACGTTTTCTCGACCCTATTTCGGTGGGGCTGCCAATTTTTCCGCATTTGATTGAGAGACTTGCCACGTGACATGAAAGTTTAGCCGCAAAAATGATAATAAACATATATACATATTTTTCATTTTGACCATATGAGCGATCTTTGAACTTTACCATCAGAAGCAGCAAGATGGGTAACTGTCGCTTTATACCAGCGAATCATTGCTTCTGATACTAAGACTGTTTATGGTCGATATCGAAGTTATTCATCGTCATTTTTGAGGCTAGATTTTCGTGTCATGTGGGAAATAGTTGATTCAAATGACAAAAATAACAAAACCTATTGACTTGCTAAAATATGCCATTTCTAACATAAAGAAATGGGTGTATTGCTTTCCTGTTTTCACTCATTTCTTTAGGACATACTATCACACATCATACATGAACCTACCTCCATGCCTTAAAGGAAACTCTCTTGCGAACTCACAGAAGCACTGGGCGCAAGTGAAGCGAGCATAAGGCATCTTAGTGATGGTACAAAGGCTCGGGGAACAGTGGTTGTTACCCAGCAACCAGACCTGCTGGAGGAGCCCCGTGTCCCGCTCTACAGCCAGTGGTACACACACACACACACACACACACACACACACACACACACACACAGCAGGCCCCAAGCACAGCGGGCGGGGGAGCGTGGGCCTTTTGTGTGCCCCGTGTGTGTACAGCTTTTATTGTACATAACTCAGAATACGCCCATCCCTATGTATGTCTCTCACCGTGTGTGTGTATCCTGGACTATATGTATCCCAGCCTGTGTGTGTGTATATTCTAGAGTATATGTATCCCAGTCTGTGTGTGTATATTCTGGAGTATATGTAACCCTGCCTGTTTATATCCTGACCTACTGTATGTGTATCCTATGCTGTGTGTATCCTGGACTATGTGTATCCTAATCTATATGCATCCTGGACTATGTGTGTCCTAGCCTGTGTAATCCTAGCCTGTATACATCCCTGACTATATGTATCCCAGCCTGTATGTATCCCTAATTATATGTATCCCACCCTGTGTGTATCCTGACCTATGTGCATCCCAGCCCGGGTGTATCCTTAACTATAAATAAAAGTGAAAATAATATGAATAACGGTTTATTGGATCTGGGCAGCCATATGGCTGAAGATACACAGTTGAGGTATTACAAACATTACAGAACTGGGAGGTCAAGATGGTTCCTAGTTAACTTATCATTCAACAGCTGAAGGTTACGGTGACCTGGAGGTTTACACACTCTATATACATATGTGAGTGAAGGACATCGAAACCGACACGGGTGGTGCATGTAGAGGGTTGTTTAGGGTAAACAGTTTGGTATACACATTATGCATTTGGCTGAACATTAAGAAATGATTATTTACAGTCACACAGTAATTGACATACCACACAACCTAATTAACGGAAAACTGAGCTGTTCACTTCAATAGCGATTCATTTGTTCTTGAATTGTTTCTGACGTTCACCATGGAATGTATGAGACTGTTCTTATATCTGTATACGAACTCTGACTGGAGCAAGTCGACCGTAACGTGTGTATTACAGTATGTCTGTATCCTGGATTATGTGTAATCCAGCCTGTGTATATCCTGGATTATGTGTATTACATCATGTGTGTATCCTGGATCATGTGTATTCCAGCATGTGTATACCCTGGATTGTGTGTATTCCAGCCTGTGTATATCCTGGATTATGTGTATTCCATCCTCTTTATATCCCGGATTATGTGTATTCCATCCCGTGTATATCCTGGATTATGTGTATGCCATCCTGTGTATATTCTGGATTATGTGTATTTCAGCATGTGTATATCCTGGATTATGTGTATTCCAGCCTGTGTATATCCTGGATTATGTGTATTTCAGCCTGTGTATATCCTGGATGATGTGTATCACAGCATGTGTGTATCATAGTCTAAGTGTATGCTAACCTGTGTTTATCCTTGACTCTATGTATCCCAGCCTCCGTGCATCCTGCTATGCGTATATCCCGCTGCAGGTGTTCCCGTAGTGTTTACATCCCATCCTGTGTGGATCCATTCTTCTCTTTTTTTGTATTGGAGGTTTAAGTCACAGACAAAAGTCCACATCAAGATCAGACCTTGATTGAAATGTAGAGAAGTTAACGAAAGGGAAAAAGAGGAGACAAGGGAAAGTATCTAAGAATTTTGGATGAAGTGAAAAAAAAAAAAACTGTCTTTTAAGGTACGCCAGAGTACTGTTGTTGGGAAAGACATAAGAAGGTAAAAAATTCCAAAGCTTCGAGGTGTAGGGTAAGACACACTTATCAAAACGGCCCACCCTTGAGTTGTCAAGGGCCACACAATAACCATATGAAGTAACAACCTGCCAAGTATTGCGTGATCTATTTAGTAGTGGGGGCACACAAGCAGACAGTTCTAGTAAGCAAAAACCAAAGTAATACCTACAGAGGAGGGGAAAAAGGAACAACATTGCTGCGCAAAGGAAGCGGGTCTAGTTTTGAAGTTAGCGTGGGCGAGTCATAAGTCAGACAGCTTTCGACTCAACTCTCTGAAGTAGAGATGCAGAGCTAGCGCCACACTAGATGTGACAGCAGAGCTCCATACAATGACGGATCAATCCTTTGTATGAACGGAGCAACTGTTTGGAAGAAAAGAAATTTCGACATCCAAAAAAAGACTTCTAGTATTTTAGAGGATGACAGAGCTATTTCCGTAATGTGGGGTTTCCAAGGTAGATTGGATACTACATTGATACCAAATATGTTCATTGTGTCAAGAGGTGGAATTACAGAACCGTTAAAGAAGAGGGGAAAGTTGTGGGGAATCTTTAATAGAGAGATGGATAGAACATGGGTCTTGGAGCCATTAAACTTAACCAGATTTCGTCTGCCCCAATGAGATATCCTGTCCAAGTTTGAACTGTTTAAAGAAGTTATATCGAGAGGAGATGGTGATCGAATGTGAGAAGAAAGCGCAGAATTGAGGGGTGTGGAGGAATGCAGTTTTGAGTCATCTGCATATGAATGCATTTGGTCATTTATGGAAGAAAGGAAATCGCTGATAAAAAAAAAATGAAAAGCGTAGGAGACAGGACTGAACCTTGAGGGACACTGCTGTTTATCAAGAAAAAGAAAGAGGATGATATATCAACAACCATGGAGATAGATCGGCCAGAGAGGAGGCTAGATATGAAGGAGCCAAGTGAGGGAAGGAAGCTAAAGGATAGAAGCTTAGAGAGGAGACTCTGCTCCTACACCCTGTCAAAAGCTTTGGATATGTTAAGGGCAACTACAAAGGATTCACCAAAATCTTTCAGGGATGATGACCGGACATTAATAAGATAGGAAAGATAATCCAGTGTATCTCGTCTTAAGGAAGCCATGCTGGTGATATTCAAGATGTCTGACGATATGGGTGTTGAAGAGGGATTCAAAGGCTCCTCTGGACCTTCTTCATTTATTTTTGCTTTTTTGAGTGCACCAACCAAACCTGAGAAGGTTATCCATGGTTCGGCCTAAAATGTGTACAATGACGAATCCCATGTTCCGCATACACGTAGATTCCTGTAACTTATTTCATGTCGAAGTTTTCTCCCATTATGCACCACTTTCGTCACTTTGCATTTACTTAGGTTGACTTTCATCAGCCAACTTTGGAGATGGTCCAGAGTCCCTGTAAACGTTGTTGCAATCCTTCTAACCCTTTACTTCCGTCATGACCGTGTCATCATTAGCAGATATATTCAGGTGCGAGTCCAATCCTCCTGGTAAGACATTCACATGGATCAACAGGAGCAATGGTCCCAGGACTGAACCCTACGGGACGCCACATGTGACCTAAAACTATTTCGAGAAAGTAACCCGACTTGTGTCCTTTGTTCCATTAAGGTAAATTTCCAATCCAAAGGAGGAGTCTACACCTCGTTCCTATGTGTCTCTCGGCTTGTGTGTATTCAGGCTGGCATGTATCTCTGCCAGTGTCTCGCACTCTGTGTGTATCCCGTCCTGCGTGTATCCTAGCTTATGTCTTCAGCTCAGGCAGTGTTGCGTGTCTCGCAGTCTGTAAGCATCTCAGCTTGCGTGTATTTAAGCCAATGTCTCCCGGAACTGCGTGTGCCCCCGCTTGCGTGTATTCAGACCAATGTCCGCTGGCCTTTGCGTATCTCTGCTTGCGTGTGTCCCGGCCTGTGCAGCAGATCCTGGCGTGAGCGGCAGGCGTGATCAGGTGCCTAATAAGCCGCACAGGACACGCCCTGCGCCTGACGGCCGCCGCCTGCCTCCACAATAAACAATCTCTGGCCAGAATAAATTACAATTGGTGTAGTCATGAGAGGGGTAAAAATTCCCCCGGGCCATTCAGCGATTTGTTCCCACGTGTCACGTCCATAGTGCACCAGCCGGAGAAAATGATGGGGTAGGAATAGCCGAAATGTGTGTGTGAGGGTGATAGTGGCGGCGGAGGCAGCAACGGCGGCGGTGATGGTGTGGTGGTGGTGGCGGCAGCGGTGGTGGCGGTGGTGGTGGTGATGGTGGTGGTGGTGGCGGTGGTGGTGGCGTTGATGGTGTGGTGGTGGTGGTGGTGGCGGTGATGGTGTGGTGGTGGTGGTGGTGGTGGTGGTGGGTCATGATGAGAGTAACGACCTTCATTATTGGCGATGTTCAGCATCGAAGTCATCACGTCTGTGATGATGACCACATCATCAACAGAGGTATGGCCAGAGGACAGTACCGACGGCAAAGCAAATGTTGCCCTTCGCCCACACCAGCAGCAAGCCAGGGACCCACGCCATATGCCATCTCCCTCCTCCCTGCATGAGCCACATGGGGTAACGCACACCTATAACAATAAACCTTCTTGAGACAGCAAGATCAACTTTCATTCTGTTGAACATTTCCACACTCACACTCCTGGAAGACTGGAGGGCAAGCAAGATGCATCCAGTGATAGGCGAGCCGGAGGAAGACCGTGAGAGGGGCGGCGGGTATCCTCCCACACAGGATAATAAATAAAGCAGCGTGGTGTTCTGGAGGAGGCTCTGGCCCGACCTGATAAAGACGGGCGGCTGCGGCCATGGTGGGTGTGGTGGACGGCGATATTACCGGCCCGCTGTGCTCCAGGGTCGTCCCGCTGCTGCTGCTGCTGGCCAGCAGGGAGAGGCAGGAGGGTCGGTGGGGAGACTAGGGTGGCAGGCGGGAGGTCGTGGGAGAGGGGGTAACGGGAGGAATGGTGGGAGAGGGGACAGCAGGAGGGGTGGTGGGAGAGGGGGTAACAGGAGGGATGGTGGGAGAGGGGACAGCAGGAGGGGTGGAAAGTGAGGGTAGTGGGAGGGAAGGAGGGTGTGAGGAGCAAGAGGGGTGGCGGGCAAGGAGGAGGTAGATATTAAGCTGAATAAAAGAGAGGATGGGGCGGGAAATAACGACCCTTGCGTCCCCCTGAAGGGAAGAAAGGGAAAGCGGAAAATATTTCAGTGAATTAAAACTGAACATCATAGAGACTGGATGACCGGGCCTCTAGGCGGCTCCCAGAACACATAGGCCGTCGTTGAGGGGCGATTCGTGGTGTCCGGCTGCACGTTCCCTCGCTGCGCTCGAGGCCTGCTTTGTGTTCTGTGACTGTGGACGGGGACACGGAACTGCTGCGGCCGCTGGAAACGATGTCTGAAAAACAATCAGATCATTTTCCCTAAGAAGCGTCGTATCATTGTTTCACGAGCCGTCGTAACAATGTTCCACGAAGCTCCGATCCATTGTCAGGTAAGTCTCGAGCTAGTCTAATGAATCCTCGAACCTTTCTCGAAAAAAGTCTAGACAAATAAGAATCAAAGTTCACCTTCTCACAGCATCTAGAAAAACACCGACAACAATTAGAATTACGGGCTGTACGATCGTCTGCATCCTAACTAAACAAGGAGCAAGCAAGGAAACCCGTGTTTTACAGAGTTCCCTGTCGCCCTGATGAACGACTCTTGACACAAAGTCTCGGATGCAAAGCTCCAGCATGCTATGGGAATGTCAGTTGCCTGAGACAAACCATTTGACGTCAAACGGATGGACGGACGGAGGAAAAGGATGAAAGATATGAAGATCACTCCTGTATAGATCCGTCTCTAACCTCTGTTCTCTGTCAAATATGTTTCAAGCTTTTTGTTGGTCTTTGCGTTCATTGTTTCTTCTCTCATCATGATCCATTCGTCCACAACTGTGTTACTGTAGAAGTGGCTCGCATTTTTCTGGTTCTTTTCTTTTGCCAAATTTCGTGAGTTCTCTGGTTCTAGTTGACTGATTCCTTCTATTTCCAAACATCTTCTCAATATCGACAATGTTAAATCGACTGAGGAACTTGAAAGACGTAATCACATCCCTGTTGTCCACATTGTCTTCTAGTGTACGTATAATCCATGGCTGCTATCCTCTCCTGGAGATTAGCTCTCTCACTCACCTTAATTTTTTGCTGCAACATGTTGGGCCATCTTTGGAAAATATGAACCTTGCCACGAATGAGGCGACCAAACTAACGATGCATACTCTAAGCCTGTCAACATCTTCATATCAGTGACCTTGAAGGTAACTTGGACACTAACCAGTACATAATCATCCTTATAATTCCCTTAATATGGTGCACTGGTGATAGTCCGGATATCATACTAAACCATTGGGTCCCTCTCAGACGTAGTCTCCAATAGTTTACTCGCTGAGATGATGAGAGTGAGAGACTTGCCTCACTTCAGTGTCCCGTCTTGTGCACTTGGGTCAAGTTGTTTCATTCCCCACGTATCTTGACCAATGCTGGAGATTATGTATAGTTATCTCTAAGGTGATGTCTCACTCACTGATATTCCTTATTTCGTTATGATGATAACAATGAAAGTAATAATACGATTCTGGTTAAAAACAAACATAAGTTCCAACTACTGGCTACATCCCCTTGATTCCTGACCCCCAGGATGATATAGTGCCCACCGTATGCAAACATTACTAACCTGAGCCATATCTACCAATACAGCATATGTGATGCTTCAAGGCAAGGAAGGTTTCCGTCATTATCTGATGAATTCCAGACACGGTCATTAACACGAGAGATTTCCCCGGCGACACTGGTATTTCTTCACGTGTCATGGTGAGTTCAGGCCCGGGAACCGCTTGGAGGATTCGGGTAGGGAGGCTGGCGTATGTGAACCCGGCACAATGGGCCGTATAATGAATGGAAAGCCATTCAGTGGGGCTATTCGAGGAGACAAACGTCTTTGGGAGGCCAGGCAACGACTGCGATGGAGGAAATTGGTCAATGGATGTAGGGTGGTGCGTCGGGTGCCGACCTGGAACATTCTGTGGGCGAGAGTCAAGCTCACCTAATAGCTCAGTTTGGCCACAGACGACGGGGAAATGATTACTATCATAGTAACGTAACACAGTCAACAGTACGCAAGATGTCATGCTGTTCTGGGGGGAGGAAAATATCGAGATGATTCATATCCTTGACTCGTACTTAAAACAACAGGATGGGGTCGAGGAGCAGAGTGTGTAAGTCAGATCATTCCACGTCTCGTTGGTGTAGATCACATACAGAAGATGGCTGACTCTCACCGTTACTATCATGCACACACGGTAAGGAAAAGCCTTTGAGGTCAATTCTACCAGAAGACCAGAGAGTCAGCGTGACGTCATTTCTACGGATATCATCGCTTGATTGTTGTTCCCCAGATGGATCAAGTTTGTAAAGTGCTGCATAAATTCCTGTACAGTATATGAGCAAAGTTGTAACTGAGGTTATACAATTCCTTCAGTTTCCTCTTCCCAGTGGCACCATGCAAGTAACTTTGTTTGGAAGGCGATGCGAAACTTCATCTTATGACCTTATCACGCCTGCTTCCCACACGATGTGCGTTCTAGCGGCAAACTCATGTGTTCAAATACAGGCCCTCATGCTCGAGGAGGCTGAGCTCCTGTACAGGTTCGTAGGGTCCAGCTCATGTACTCGATAAGGATTAAATTCTGTGTTCAGTCTTGCTCCTATGTTCACAGAGGCTTGCCTTTGTATTCACTGAGGTCATAAGGTTCAGCTTATACATTCGATAAGGACCAAAATCCACTGTTTCAGACCAGCTCCAATGTTCAAAGAAAACAAACCTCTTGTGTTTGTAAAGGTTGGCTCAGGTGCACGAAAGGCTTAGCCTCTGTGTTTACAAAGACTACCTTTGTGTTCAAAGGCGGTAAATTTCCATATTAGTAAAGATTTTCTCTTGTGGTCGAGGAGGATCTATATTCTTCGTTCCAAGGTTCCCAGCTTCTATGTTCAGAGACACTGCATCCTGCGCTCGCTGAAGGCCGGCTTCTGTCTACATAACAATGATCTCAAGTGTTCGAGGAGGATCATCTACGTTTGTAAAATCCACGTGCATTCGATGAGGTTCATCCCTTACTTTCCCAGAGACCAGCTTCTGTGTTTGAACAGCCCCAAACGTCTTCATTTGTTGTGTCCAACTCCTGTACCTGACATGGGCGAACCTCCGCCATCGTTGAAAACAATTCCTATGTTCACAAGGGGCTAAGTTCTATGTTCGTAAATCGAACGTTATTGCTCGAAATGTGCTAACTTCTTAGGCATGAGGAGTCTACTGTATACGCTCAAACAGAACCAAATTCTGAATTCGTTGAGACCTATCCCATGCTAGAAGGAGACCAACGTACGTCTACCTTTGTTGAGCATAGGCTTCGCTTGCATGGATGCGTTATTTCCTCTTTATCAATCACTCACTCCTCACTCATTCTCTCTGTATGTCCAAACTACTTCACAATACTCTGTTCAGCATTCTAGACCATGCTCTTCTTATCACCATATTTCTCTCTTACCCTATCATTACTTAATACATTATCCCTCCTCACACACCACACATTGTCCTCAAACATTTCATTTTCAACATATTCACCCTCTTATGTAAATTCTTATCTACAGCCTATCCCTCCCGTCCATACACCACTGCTGGGACTATGTCTTCAAACATACCCATTTTCGCCTTCTAGGCCATGTCCTGTCTTTCTAAACATACCTTACTGCTCCCAGAGCTTTCGCCTCCTCACCCACCTATGACTCACTTCGGCTCCAATGGTTCCATTCGCTCTCAAAGGGCCTATGTCGATGCTGCGGTCGCTTTAGTGTAAACACCACGACACTGACAGATACACCGACCAGCGAAGTACTGAACCAACGACCCAGTAATAACTTCCTCTAGGGCCAGAGGGGCGATCGCCTAGTAAACACCATGACACTGACAGATATCAGCAACAGCTTAGTCTTCACCATGCCACCCCTGTCACCACTGACCGACGTCCGTCACCACAAGCACTTTGTACTTTGTCTTAGCAACTCTCTCACCCGAGTGACTTCAAGGTCTACTTGACTCACTCCGCCACTCATTGTGGCCTCGTCATTAACACCGACAAATCAAAAGTGATGATTTATAATGAACATCTTAGAAATGAAAATCACTTTCTTTTGCTTCACAATGATGAAACTGACACATGTTCCTCATACACCAACCTAAGCGTGAACATCGGTCACCTTATTGATCCACGAACTTGTGTATACAACCTGAATGTGAGGCTCCTGGTCGCCTATAGCCTTTCCGTGTTCCCACAGCCACGAAAATTAGTGTAAGTATCAACGTTTGCAAAGAACTTTTATTTGTTGTATGTGTGATGTGTACCAGCTTGTCATGCTGGCCACCTGTATACCTAGCCGATTCTAGGTACGGCCTCTGTGTGAACTAATACCAACAGTTCTTGCACCAGTATCCTTAAAACCTTGCCACCTCTCCATATTGATCACGTCAGTACTGTCATCAAGGCCAGCTCAGTCTTTATATCCTACGAGGACTATTGATGTGAATAACACTAATGTGCTTAACACTACTGAAAGATGTTTGCAGGAAGACGGTAAGACCAGCGCAACTTATGTTGTTTATAACGATAACAACCTTATTCATTCTCTGCATGAGAGACTTAGTCCTTGGTCCATCTCTACCCACTGTGACCTCTGTCGTAATCTCATGGCAATGAGACATCTCGTCCAGGTCTGAGTACACGCTGTAATCCTCTCTGACTCCAAACCAGCTCCTGCAACACCCTGCAAGGAATGCGGTAACCGTTTCATCGATCATTCACTCCTTGAAGCCGATAACAGTGGCCTACGCACCCAGTTCCTACGGAGGATACCTTCACATGTCGGACATAAGCGTCATGACCATGTGTATAATCTCGTTGAACATGCCTGCTTGCTCTCAGGCCCCGACGCTAGACTTGTTCCGACATAAGGCGTAGTTCGCGCCCACCAAACCACAGTTGCTCGCAAAGAAAAAAACGTTTTGTGAGATTATGAAAGGCCAGGCAGCTGTTGTACTGTGTACTGCGACCATTTTAGTCTGAAGAAATACCATCAATATGGAGGGCACCGGACCCATACTAGACAATGTTATACTGTATCTGCCAGTACATGCCTTAAGCACAGGCACATGCGGGAAGTCGCGACAATGCGAGCTTGAGTATCCCAAGTTCAACCTCTGTTCTGCACCTCATGAACATGAATTAGGGCATATACGTATTAGCGAGTCAGTGATTCAGATTTTAAGACTTACTGTTTGGACAGGCTTTGCGATTACATATCGCGATTTCTTTAAAGGCATTCTGATTACCCAAAATTCTTCATGCCCTGAGCTATGTATGTACCTAATGTAATCATGCCTGCCCGGTACAAGCACATTCTGTAACTATACATGTTGTATGTGTAATGTAATCATGCCTGCCCGGTACAAGCACATTCTGTAACTATACATGTTGTATGTGTAATGTACCATAACCTTCTTTGTATTATTGTCAATGTTAGCAACATACCCAGGTGTTTGTAATTATTGTGACTGCATGTCCCATATGTTATGAATCTATGACCTTTCATTTTACTTTCAGTGTTAACGACAGTACGTTACATTGTGTCCTCTTTCAAATACATACCTCAGATGTAATTTGTTTGTGTTTATAATGTAATTGTATAGGTATGACTTATTTGATGATTGTTTTGTATTACACAATTGTTGTTGTCTATATTAATGTCAGCATCACTTACGATCCTGTAATCATGTATCATGTATTTGATGCTGTCTAGACCCTCCCTCCCTCCTTCTCTGACGGGAGGTAGACCCCTATGGTTACTAGGCCCCACTCAGGACCACCTGTCACCCTCCTACGTCGATGTGTTGTACCCACTGCACGCTCCGTACTGGCCTCCACCTGCCATGGACAATGTGCACTTCATCCATACCATCACTGACATGCTTTGTCTCTTTATATAGAGATTATGATAATGATGAAACTATTAAATGTCACAAACAATCTATGAACCAGTGCACAGTTAAGCATAGAAGTAGCTTACTTTTCCTATAATCATGTGTATGTCCACTTCTGTATTACTGAAACGCAACAAACGTGAAAGTATTCGTCACTTTATGTACACCATTAAATACATAATAGTGTCATACTTTACATATTGTAGATATAC
The DNA here is from genome assembly GCF_036320965.1 of Panulirus ornatus. Lineage (NCBI taxonomy): Eukaryota > Metazoa > Arthropoda > Malacostraca > Decapoda > Palinuridae > Panulirus > Panulirus ornatus. The sequence continues at coordinate 24,554,106 of NC_092229.1, read as the reverse complement.
TTCACTTATGTGCTTATCTAAAGCGTCGAATTATCCAACCCCTCACCGATCTTAAACTCGTTTGTGATTAACAAACTAGTTACTATTAACACCCACCCCCCAATTCTGTAATTTCTCAAATCCATATTCTCAGTTGAATGTCTGCCTTGCCTCATTTCAAATCAACCGTTATTTCTTTATTTCGTTTCATTTATCCTCCTTTCCTCCTGCTCCCACACACGCCTTACTCTCTTGACAAAACTGCTCAGCGCATCTATTAGTTTTCCACGCACACCATATGACCCACAAACCATCTATATAAACTCTTATGATATGGTTTCTCCAGGTTCATTAATACCGCATGCAAATTCTTCTGCTTCTTTCAGTATTTCTCACACACATTCGTCAGAACAAACACATGATCCACACATCCTCTCCAGTCTGAAAACCGTAGTGTGCCTCCCTAGCCTGTTGCTCTGTACATGTCACCACCCTCCATACAACTTACCAGGTACACTCAACAAACTTATACCTCTGTAATTCTTATACAATTGCACTGTACAGTCATTCCGTCGACCATGAGCCATACGCACACTAAAAGTCCTGACTGACCAGTCAACAACACAGTCACCTCCTTTCTTACAAAATTCAACTCCAGACCTTTCTACTACAGCCGTTTTGCCACACTCCCTCCTACACAATACATTCACCACTTCTTTTCACCAGACCAACTTGCCGTGACTCTCTCACTTCGCATACCACTAAAGCCAAAACTTCCCACATTAACCACCTCATCATCGAACGCTTTCAACATTCCCCTAAAATTTTTATTCCATCTCCTCATCACCTCATATCTTCCTGTTACCACTTTTCCATCTGTCCACTTACTGATGTTCCCATTTGTTCTTTTCTTTTTCTCGTGCTGTCAACCTCTTTCTAAGACACACACACACACACACACACACACACACACACACACACACACACACACACACACACACACTAAGGTTAAAACCTTTAAATATGCCAACCTTGGAAGAAAGAAGCGTGATGGGTGACCTAATCACAACCTTCGAGTTTTTGAAACAAACGCGGGCAGTGAACAGTTCTTCGAGAGATGTAGGGACACAAGAACCGGACGAAATAAAGTGAAATTAAGCAAGAAGCTTTTTTATAGTATGAGTAATGTAAGGGTGTGTGAAAGGAGGAATTTGAAAGTAAATGTGAATGAAAGCAAGGTTATTAGGGTTAGCAGGGTTGAGAGACAGGTTAGTTGGGATATGAGTTTGAAATGGAGAGAAATTAAGAAAGTGAAGTTTTATAGGTATCTGGAAGCGTACATGGCAGCGAATGAAACCATGGAAGCGGAAGTGTCATAGGGTGGGTGGGTGAAGAGGCGAAGGTGCTGGGAGCGCTGAATAATGAGTGGAGAGAGATCGTAATCTGGGAGAGCAAAAATGGGTATGTTGGAAGGTTTAGTAGTCCACCATTACTACATGGATGCGAGGTATGGGTTATAGAAAAGGCTACGGAGGAGGGTGGATGTGTTGGATATAAGAAGTTTGTGGACAATATGTGGTGTGAGGTGGTTTGATTGAATAAGTCATGAAATGCATGTGTAATGCATCGAAACCACAGCTCTATGTCCACATCCAGACACCACAGACCTTTCTGTGGTTTACTCCGGACGCTTCACATGCCCTGTGGTAATAAAAAGAGTGTGGTGGAGAGAGCAGAAGAGGGTATGCTGAAATGGTCTGGACATAGAGGGAATGAGTGAAGAAAGGTTAACAAAGAGGATATATGTGTCAGAAGAGGCTGGAACAAGGGGAACGGGGAGACCAAATTGCAGACGGAAGGTTGAAGTGAAAAAATATTTTGCGCGAACGAGCCTGAACATGCAGGAGGGTGAGAGGTGTACACGGGAAAGAGTGAATTGGAACGATGTGGTATACAGGGCATGGGAAGCGTCCGGAGTAAACCACAGAAAGGTCTGTGGTGTCTGGATGTGGACATAGAGCTGTGGTTTCGATGCATTACACATGACAGCTAAAGAATGGATGTGAGCGGATACGGACTTTCTTTGTATGTTCCTGACGCTACCTCGCTAACGCGAGAAACAGCGATCAAATATAAACAGAATAGAGAGGTGGACGAATGGAATAGCATGACTGGTGACATAGTTAATGCAGACAGCATACATATATTCAGGAGGTTGTAAAATAGAGAATATTCAAGAGACGTGGTCCCAAGAGTGTGAAACTCTCTCCCCATACAGTGCAGACAGGTAATTACACCCACAAACACTATATATATATATATATATATATATAGATAGATAGATAGAGAGAGAGAGAGAGAGAGAGAGAGAGAGAGAGAGAGAGAGAGAGAGAGAGAGAGAGAGAGAGAGAGAGAGAGAGAGAGAGAGAGAGAGAGAGAGAATCAGATCGGGGAAGGGCAGTGTGGTTTCAGAAGAGGTAGAGGATGTGTGGATCAGGTGTTTGCTTTGAAGAATGTGCGTGAGAAATACTTAGAAAAACAAATGGATTTGTATGTAGCATTTATGGACCTAGAGAAAGCTTATGATAGAATTGAAAGAGATGCTCTGTGGAAGGTATAAAGAGTATATGGTGTGGGAGGCAAGTTGCTAGAAGCAGTGAAAAGTTTTTATCGAGGATGTAAGGCATGTGTACGAGTAGGAAGAGAGGAAAGTGATTGGTTCCCAGCGAATGTCGGTTTGCGGCAGGGGTGCGTGATGTCGCCATGGTTGTTTATTTTGTTTATGGATGGGGTTGTTAGGGAGGTGAATGCAAGAGTTTTGGAGAGAGGGGCAAGTACGCAGTCTGTTCTGGATGAGAGGGCTTGGGATGTGAGTCAGTTGTTGTTCGCTGATGATACAGCGCTGGTGGCTGATTCGGTTGAGAAACTGCAGAAGCTGATGACTGAGTTTGGTAAAGTGTGTGAAAGAAGAAAGCTGAGAGTAAATGTGAATAAGAGCAAGGTTATTAGGTACAGTAGGGCTGAGGGACAAGTCAATTGGGAGGTAAGTTTGAAAGGAGAAAAACTGGAGGAAGTAAAGCGTTTTAGATATCTGGGAGTGGATTTGGTAGCGGATGGAACCATGGAAGAGGAAGTGACTCACAGGATGGGGGAGGGGGCGAATGTTCTGAGAGCGTTGAAGAATGTGTGGAAGGCGAGAACATTATCTCGGAAAGCAAAAATGGGTATGTTTGAAGGAATAGTGGTTCCAACAATGTTATATGGTTGTAAGGCGTGGGCTATAATGATAGGGTCTGAGGACAATATGTGGTGTGAGGTGGTTTGATCGAGTAAGTAATGAAAAGGTAAGAGATGTGTGGTAATAAAAAGAGTGTGGTTGAGAGAGCAGAAGAGGGTGTATTGAAATGGTTTGGTCACATGGAGAGAATGAGTGAGGAAAGATTGACAAAGGGGATATATGTGCCAGAGGTAGAGGGAACGAGGAGAAGTGGGAGACCAAATTGGAGGTGGAAGGATGGAGTGAAAGAGATTTTGAGCGATCGGGGCCTGAACATGCAGGAGGGTGAAAGGCGTGCAAGGAATAGAGTGAATTGGAACGATGTGTTATACCGGGGTCGACATGCTGTCAATGAATTGAACCAGGGCATGTGAAGCGTCTCGGGTAAACCATTGAAAGTTTGTGGGGCCTGGATATGGAAAGGGAGCTGTGGTTTCGGTGCATTATACATGACAGCTAGAGACTGAGTGTAAACGAATGTGGCCTTTGTTGTTTTTTCCTAGTGCTACCTCGCGCGCATGCAGGAGGAGGGGGTTGTCATTTCATGTGTGGCGGGGTGGCGACGGTAATGAATAAAGGCAGACTGTATTAATTATGTACATGTGTATATATGTATATGGCTGTGTGTGTATATATATGTATACGTTGAAATGTATAGGTATGTATATGTGCGTGTGTGAACGTGTATGTATATACATGTGTATGTGGGTGGGTTGGGCCTTTCTTTCGTCTGTTTCCTTGCGCTACCTCGCAAACGCGGGAGAAAGCGACGAAGTATAATGTAATATATATATATATATATATATATATATATATATATATATATATATATATATATATATATATATATATATAAAACATCCGTGGGGATATGAGAGAACGAATTTTTTCCACGTATTCCCTGCATGTCGTAGACGACGACTAAATTGGATGGGAACGGATGGTTGGAAATCCTCCCATCCAGTATTTACTTTTACAAAAGAAGGAACAGATAAGGGGACTAAGTTATGATTTTTTCTTCTATGGTTCAGTCATCTGTTTTTGATGCTACCTCGATAATACGGGAAATGGCGAATATGCATGGAAAAATTTTATATATGTATATATATATATATATATATATATATATATATGTATATATATATATATATATATATATATATATATATATATATATATATATATATATATATATATATATATATATATATATATATATATATATATATATAATTTACAATGGTACCACAATTTCCAGAATCAGACATTAACAATAACAAAACTCGAGAGTAATCCGACTTCATACTGAAGATAAAACGTTTTTCCAGAGTCGACTTTGTCGGTTGGCGGGCAGGCGTCCGCGTCTAGCAGACTCCTCGCTGTTATCAAAGGACGTTCGGATTACAGAGCAAGAGTTGATTACCAGCGTCACGGCTTTTTGTGGGAGGTGGGCCGCAGGGAACCACGGCTGTGACCATGAGTAATGCAGTTAGCGCCCAGCAACCTCTCCTTATTGTTGCAGGTCATTTAGCAGCTCTTTGAGCGCCCACTGGGAGATGAGTAATTTCAGGTCAACTGAAATTACCGAGGTAAACATATGAGGCTTTGAGTGGACCTAGCGAGTCCCCACCTCGTCACGGCGCCAGAAGAAAAGACAGGAAAACTACATTTACGAACATAAAGCAATGAATCTAATTTTCTTATATTTGATAAATAAAGGTTGAGTGTGCTGGAGGGGGCACACCTCCACCAGGAGTTTTCTTTCTCTATATGTCATCTGTATAAACAGTGACCCCAACCACACGACCATCTGTCTTTACTGTGAAGTTTTACCGACTACACACATCTCTATCATGAGCCGTTACAGATAACATACATCTTTACTACGAGGTGTTACAAGACTACACATATCTGTACTATGACGTGCTACAAAGTACAGACTATCACGAGGTGTTACAGACTACTGACATGTTTATAACGAGGTAAATCAGACTACAGACAGCTATACGTTGAAGTGTAACAAATGAAATACATCTACTTTGTAAGGTACTTTATCCCTCAAACCACCTTTAATCTAGATGACACCTTTAGCGAGATGGCAGTGACCACAGACACCTTTATATCAGAGTTCCCTCCCAAAGAAGTCATTCCAATGACGCTCTATAAGACACAGGCCTTTACTGTGGCCTTTCGCCCATCTCTGGCCTTCGTTGACCACACCGTCAACACTCAACCACAGCGTCACCTTACTATCTCCTGTGCCTCACTCTTTCCAATACCTCCTCCCTCACCTTCCCTCCTGCCTTCCAGTAAATAAGGTCACTCCTCGAGTAGGTCTGATCCAAATCGGTCCATGAATTGCTGAACCAGTGAGCTACCTTTTATCATGTAACTGTAGGAACGTACCATACGAGAGACGCACCACACTCAAGAGGACGGCGACACACACACACACACACACACACACACACACACGCTGTCCTCTGCTCGTAAGCAAAGCTTCCCCTTCAGCTGTTGAGAAATTACGTCACGAGCTGATGTGTGCGGACTTCCAACACTGCAGCTTACAAGTTAAGGAAAAAATGTAAAGAAGGAGGGAGTGCTAGGGTCGTAGGGCGAGGGAATATATGGTAAGAGAGAGAGAGGATATCGTTGGAGTATATGGGTCCGAACAGCGTACAAGTAATAAAGGAACTGGGATGTCGAAGTGAGGCACAATGAAGGGAAGTTAATGATGACATTGTGGATATGATGATGTAAGGAAACGCTGGGTAAGGATTATGGAGCAGAAGTCGTGATGGAAGTGTGGGTTGGTGGTCTATAAAGGCCTTATGCCTTCGGCTGGGTTATATAAAGTCTCAAGTGAGAAGGATTTCGAGGTACTTCTCCAGGTGTGGGAGCAGCACTCCATGTGACAGCGATCATGGCTTTGTGAGGGATGAACGATGTCAGCACATACGGCTGGAAAATACGTCTCTCTCTCTCTCTCTCTCTCTCTCTCTCTCTCTCTCTCTCTCTCTCTCTCTCTCTCTCTCTCTCTCTCTCTCTCTCTCTCTCTCTCTCTCTCTCTCTCTCTCTCTCTCTCTCTCTCTCTCTCTCTCTCTCCAGGTACTTTTGCTATGTTCCCAGGTGCGCAAAGTTTAAGTACGACTGTGGTTGATGGTCACTTCTGGCATAACGATGAAGGGAGAGATTGCAAATGGTCTGGTTGATTGTGCCATATACGTTCCCTCCGTAAACTTTTGAACTTCCTATTCTAGCGTCCGTAAACACCTTTTGTCTGTCGGTCTGAATATAAGACTTTTGTTGGACATTTGTTACTTCATTATTCTGACATTCCTTTCTGAGACACCTGATTGGTAAATCCAAGCCCATGCTTCACCGTGATAAACTTCGTCTTTTTTAACACATACTCAGATGTACTGAGTTCTATGTATCATACGTTGATTATAGTTCGTCTACGTTATTGTTCATGTAACGACCTTTGTAATAATTCTTCTTGTTATAGTTCGTCTACGTTATTGTTCATGTAACGACCTTTGTAATAATTCTTCTTGAACTCTAATCAAACATTTTATTACGTTAGTTAGCTGGTCCCTGGCAGTAGTCCGGAAGCCCTTTAGAAGTGTGTGGTAACTATGGACACAGATCATGTGTGATGACCAGACGTACCTAACCTTACTCTCCTGGTCACAAATCTCTCCTGAAATATATTTCTGTTAATATTTTGCTTTTACATACATCTGATTTTTTATTTTCTGACCACGTACCAGGGACCTGAGGCATGTTAACTATGGTCATGTCTTGAACCTCATCATTTCATGGACCTGCGACAAGTATTTTAAATAGTGTCACGTCTTCGACGTAGAATGTATGGTAAGTGTTGGCTTATTCTTATACACGGTTACTACACTTGTCTTTACGTTGCAACACACTGTATGAAGGAAGTCTTACTTGTTATTCCTCTCAACACTGTACTTGTTACCCACACGAGTTCTGTTCCGTCATTCCTCGACTTCATTTCTATCTTCTGGCGATGTGACTCATTCAGCTTATCTGGTGAGATGTTGGCCAACGGCGTGACTCCTCAACCAGTGCCGCTCGACAGTGTCAAGAAAACACTGATCTGGAAACACTTAGGTGTGATAAGTGGCCTTCGGAAAGAAAGTTCCTGAAAGCCAGATTGTAAAACAGTTTCTCTCTTAACTTGACAGACACCGTAAGTTGTGGTGTGAACCTGCAGAGAGCAATCCCACCTTTGAAGCAGCTGGAGAGCGTAATTAGTTTAATTAGTAAGAACTTGGTAGTTTCTCTCAGGGAACGAGGTATATCCACAGATGTTGCTGATTAGTGGAACATAGACAGTGAGGTTAGGGATCAGTTCGAGGCTGGCAGGAATCGTGGATTATCTTAACTCTGAGCCAATAGTTGTGATGAGGGCCACAGTACAAGGGGTCAAAAACCAGCATATGAACCTCAGACGAATAGGACTGGAAGCAATGAAAGGTTCGTTGTTACTTCGACTATAATCTCTCGTAGCCTGGTGCATCCCCAGTTACTCAAGTATTTATGGAAGACACACAAGATTGTCCAGAGGATCAGGTTATGGTGTGTACGTCGTGCTTCACTAACGTGACGAAGGCGCAGCCGCTGCAGACCACAGATGTGATCTCACTGCAGTCCACGTTCCTCTTGGTACCGTTAGGTCTGGCTAGCGTGGGGTGGTAGCACCCATCAGCAGCCCCGAAAGAGGATTAGATTTCCCCGATCTTTTGCTAAGTAAGTGTGGGAGAGCCGAGATCACGGCATGCTGAGTGTGTGTACCACGTCTGGACAAGTGGGGTATGAATAATGAATGGTTAGAGTTCGGCCAGGAGTAGAGAGCAGAGGACACCTTGTGCAAGTGTACAGGAGACGGTGAAGACGTGGGTGAAGCGTCGCATGTGAAGGCCATGAGGGAATACAGTACTCCCAGTATAGTGGTCAGAGGTGACAACCCAGAGCCAGCCATACATTAACTGATGGTACCCGGGAGTTTGCAGAGGGACATTATGCAGTTGGCCTAAGAGTAACAAACAGGTAGACATTTGTGCATCGAGAAGGAAACTAGAATTGGAGGGTTTCTAATGGCCAACACTTGGCAAGGATATCTATCGAGTCTGTCTTTCCTGTAAAATTCCCAGTGAAAGAAAGTTCCGTTTGGAAAAGAGCTCCTGACACATCAACCATTTTCATATGTGGCACTTGACCCGCTGGGTCCGCTTGAGCCAAAATCCCACAGGCGATAAATGGTATATCCTGACCACATATCAGTCACTTGATGTGAGCCCCCCCCCCACCTGTGAACGCCAAGAAACGACCAAAAAACGACGACGTACGACGATAAAACCTGGTGGCCACCATAAGACCATCGTAGACTGAATGAGGATCAAACCACTTACTACCAGAGGACAACGACCACAACATGACCGAGGAGGACAGACACAGACCTACCACGACTAGAGGACAAAGAGAACGACCACATCACGACGAGACTACGACCCTATCGCGCACGACCACAGCACTAACGCTTGGCGACCATAGCATAACCACACCACACTACAGGGACGATCATACCCTGCCCGTCTGGTGATCACAGGAGAACCACACCATTAGGCAGGAGGCAAGCGGACGACGGTGGCAGGAGGACGACCACACCGTAAGGCGAACCCTGGAGGAGGAGGGGGCAGGCCTGGGTTGGGGGTCGAGCACGTAGCAGCGGTGGTGGGCCGCGTCGCCTCACCTGCCGTCCTGCCAGTCACCGTCCAAGATTCAATTATGTCGAAATATGTCACGCAAAATCCAATAAGCTCCGCCTCTTCTCTGTCCCCTCTCTCGCTTTCTCCGCTATTATCTCCTCTTCTCTACCTCTTCTTATCTTTCTCTTGCCTTTCCAGTAAGCCAGTTCTTGTTAGTTTTTCTATTAACACCATCATCATTACTGTCGTGTATTATATTTCCCTCATACCCTTCAGGGACCAGATTTTGGTAATGCTTTTTTTCCAGTTTTCTCCCACTCCCACTCCCTCCCCTCCCTTCTCCCTCTCTTTTATTCCTCTCTTTTACTTTCTTTCTAATTTTTTTTTTCCTCTTTCGTTTCTATTTTTAATCTGTATTTTCTCTCCGTTCCTTTCCTTTCTCTTACTCTTCCTACTTCACCTTCTTTCATGCTTGTCTCTTCGCTCTCCATCCTCCACTCACCCACTCACCCCTCACCACAAATCATCGTCCACAAATCATCCTTCACCATCCACCATATCTAACAACTCCACTCTCAACTAGTTTTCTTTGGTTTCAACTCCAATTCTCCCTGTCTCGGTAACTCACTACTGAGCCCCTCCCCTCTCCCATTTCCTATCAATTCTCCCTTTCCTTTCCCCTGTTACACTTCCTTCATCACCTATTTCGCCTCCTCATCGCCACATTATCTTCTCCCTCCACATGTGTCTTCCATAAATCTCCCCTTTTCCTGCCGTCTCTCTCTCTCTCTCTCTCTCTCTCTCTCTCTCTCTCTCTCTCTCTCTCTCTCTCTCCCTTCCATCCCCTACGCCTCTGTCTTCTCCCTATCTATTTCTCGTGTCTTGTCTCTCTCTCTCCTTCCTCCCATTTCCACCACTCTACCTCCTCTATCTCACTCACACTCCCTCTCTCCTCTACCACCTCTCCTTCCCCCTTATCATCTTCCACGCCTCACTTCCCCGGTACTTCCTCCCTCACCTTCGCTCCTGCCTCATGTCCTCCAAGAGACAAGATCATTAATCGAGCAAGTTTGATTTGAATCGATCCGTAGGTTGCTGAGGTCATGTCCAGGGTAGAGGACTACAGTGATAGACATTCCCGGTCTATAGATCATGACGATATCTTCGTTATCAGTACTGATGCCTGACACTTTATCTAACACACCGCTCCAAGCACTGCCAAGCAAGAGGAGGCATGCAGAACTGTATCTAACGCATCGTTTCAAGCAGTTCCAAGCATGTAAATATGAGCAGGGTTTTACTAATCACTTTGTTCGCTCGGTATAAAATATGTTGTTGCATCACAAAATGAAATTTCATAAAATACAAATGAAAGTAAGGAGTGTCTGCAAATAGGTAAAGAGGATGGTGAGTGGTTCCAGGCGACGGTGGATCTGCGCCAAGAGCGTGCGATGTCACCATGGCTGTTTAATTTGTTTATTGATGGTGTGACGAAGGAGATACACTAAAGGGTCTCGGAGGGAAGGACGCATATGTAGTCTCATGTGTGTGTGTGTGTATTTGTGTGTGTGTGTGTGTGTGTGTGTGTGTGTGTGTGTGTGTGTGTGTGTGTGTGTGTGTGTGTGTGTGTGTGAGCGGGGAGGCTGAGAGGTAAGTCAATTGTAGATTGATGACATATCGCTGATAGATTGAGTGAGAAATTGTAGAAGTTGGCGTCTGACTTTGGTAGAATATATGAAAAGAGAAAGTTGAGATAAATATGAATAAAAGCAAGGATATTAGGTTTAGCAGTGTAAAGACAGGTGAGTTGTGGTGTAAGTCTGGGAAGTAGCTGGAGGAAGTGAAGTGTTTTAGATACAAGGGAATGGATGTGGCAGTGAATCGAACCATGGAAGCTGAGGTGAGTCATAGGGTGCGGGTGAAGGGGCGAAGGTTCTTGGAGCATTGAGTTTATGTGTAGAGAGAAAGGTCACTTTCTGGAATAGCCAAAATGTTTAAAGGTATAGTAGTCCCAGTGATGCTGTATGGATGAGAAGCAAGAAATACAGGTGACAATGCACGGGACAGGATGGAGTTGCTGGATATAAAACGTTTGAGGACAATATGTGGTGCGAGGAGGGTTGATCGAGTAAGTAAGATAGGGTAAGAGAAAGGCGTGGTAATAAAAAGAGCATGGTCGAGAGAGCAGAAGAGAGTGTGTTAAAGTGATTTGGACAAATGAAGCGAATGAACGAAGAGAGGTCGACAATTAAGGTGTACATGTCAGAAGTGTAGGGAACAATAAAATAAAACAACAACTTGTGGTTTAAGATTTACATAAAGCCCACAAATAAAGACGACCTGTTGAGCTAATATTCTCCACATAGAGAAAAAGATTAAGCGGAACGTCCTAATTGGCATTATCCCAAAAGCACTCAGAACAAGCAATCAGAAACATGTTGATGATGAGTATCATTACATTATAGATACATTAGCAAAGCTAAAGTTCCCTCACAACGTCATCAGTGAATGTACAAAGACAGAGAATCCAGAGCATCTCCGGAGGCCATAGCCGATCTGTAAGAAGAGACATCCTTCCGACAGAGGAACACTGCCACTCACGTCCGCTTAAGCAACATGGAGAATAATATACCAGGCAAACACAACGATCAAGGAAATCACCAGGGAACCCGGAGGCAGTGACGCAGACGAGAGCGTCGTCGTGTGTAACATCCCTCGTGTTGGTTGCATCTAAATGTTCGTAGGAAAGACGTCTTGGGATTCTATTAACATGGGACAACTATTCTTGGGTCTGTCTGACCAGACGCTTCTCGAAGATCATTTGTTCTACGGGTTCCCATAAGTGTACGACCACATGGGTCCCTCTACCTTCTGTTCTTGTTCACACATCGCTGAGAGTGAGTGCGTCAATCTACGCTCCAATTCTTTCCTCATGTTGTCTGGGTCCGACTGACCCAGACAACATGACAGTGATAGTGTGGAGGATGAAGAAGCTATACATGATAAATGGCCCACAGATCTTGGTAATGGTCTCCGTCTGTCAGCAGGAGGCCAATGGTCTGGAGTTTTGGCTCCCCTAATATTAAGTACTCATAAAGAATAGGTTTTGTGTTATGTTGATAAAAGTAATAACTTTTTTTATATCCATTCTTTTGTGTGAAATTATGCTTTATTTATTTCTATATCTCAGGACGGTAAAGTTTAAGGTTTATGTACATCTTTATTTTTTAGTAAATTACAATAAGAGCTAACCCCACCGCCGGGCAGTGTTTTAGGGTTGGGAAGGTACATGAACACACACCTGCCTGCCCAACAAACAACAGGAACAACGTGAGCTTCGTGACCAGCACGACAAGCTTCAAATGCTCGGCTGGTTGTCAAAGAACCAACCAATCAGAGTCAGGAAAATGGCTTTAGGAGCAGCAATTAAACAATCTAAACACACGACAGAGTGAAACACTCTCGTGTTTAGCACATCACCTTGTGTTATAGATCTGTTGCTGAGAGTAAATAAACTTCCCAACCTGTCATCACCTCTCGACATACCTCCTCCTCCTCCTTCCTCCTCCTGCTCTGCCACGTCCCCCAGCCCTCTCTTCCCCCACCACTAACTTCATCTGCCTCTACCCCGCACCGATCATCCACTCTCCCTCTTTCAACCCCTGCCCGCTGCGTCGAGATACATGAATTGTTATTCCAGTGTGGTCTGTCAGTGGCCTGACAAAGCTCGTGAGAGCCAAACTTTGCCGTTTTTGGCCAACAACAAAGGCGATTTTAATACCTGAGTTATGTTTTCTTTATATATGACATCCTTCCCTTGAACCCGTGATGTCTCATCTGCATGTAGTTATCCTTTGACCTTCTAATTATCACTTTCAGTATCTTACAAATCACACTCATCAGAGAGACTGCTCTCTACTTCACCACAACTACCGGGTCTGTTTTCTTAGTTATGTCATTTGCCCCCTACCACTTCCTTGGTACTCTACCCTCTTCAAGCAACATCTTCAACAACGTTTCAAGTGGCACATCAAGCGTGTCTGGACATCTTCCTGCACGTGGAGGGAGTCGTCACAGGGTCCTACAACCTCATAAGAGTCAAGGTCCTTTAGTAGTCTGTTTACTTCTTTTCTGGACGTTGCAACGCTTTCCAAGACATTCTTCCCATTCTGTCTGACCTGTGTTGGTACTATCGGTGTCTTTCATTGCCATTTAGCTCCTTGCGTATCTTTATAACATCCTCTACAACACTTCCCTCTTAATCCTTTACCATGAGTAGGTACCCTTTAACAAATAATATTTTTCTGATGTATTTATGGAAGTTTTAAGTTACCTCAGGCTTTGGCCGATGTATTCCTTTCAAAATATCTCTCTTCCTTTTTTTTCATATGCTTCTCTACTCATTCGTTGATCTCTTATACCAATACAGTGGAACAGAGAACTAGGAATACCCTGAAAACCCTCCCCTTCTTGTATTGCAATTTTCAAAAGAGGAAACAGTAGAAGGAGCCAAGAAGGAAGTGCCCATCCTCCTCGAAGGCTCAGATTCGGGTGTTTGAATGGTTGTGGATGTTACCAAGATGAGAAGAAAGGAGAGATAAGTAGTATGTATGAGGAAAAAAACCTGGATGTTCTGGCTGAGTGAAACAAAACTCAAGGGTAAAGGAAAAGAATGGTTGGTTAGAGGACAAGAGCTAAGGAAGGAGTAGCATTACTCCTGAAGCAGGAGTTGTGGGAGTATGTGATAGAGTGTAAGGAAGACAATTATAGATTGATACGGGTAAAACTGAGAGTGGATGGAGAGATATGGTTGATTATTGGTGGTTATGCACCTGGACATGAGAAGAAAGATCATGAGAGGCAAGTGCTTTGGAGGCAGCTGAGTGTCAGAAGTTTCAGTGAACGAGACTGGATATTTGTGATGGATGATTTAAATACGAAGGTGAGTAATGTGGCAGTTGAGGGTATAATTAGGGCACATGGGTATTCAGTGTTATGAATGGAAATGGTGATGAGCTTGTAGAGTTGTGAGCTGAAAAAAGATTGGTGATTGGGAATACCTGGTTTAAAAAGAAAGATATACACAAGTATACGTATGTGAGTAGGATAGATGGTCAATGAGCATTATCATATTAATTGATAGGCGTGTAAATGAGACTTCTGGATGTAAATGTGCTGAGACGGGCAGCTGGTGGGAGGTCTGATCACTATTTTGTGTAGGCAAGGGTAAAGAATTTCAGAGGTTTTCGAAAAAGACCAGACAAAGTCGGAGAGAAGAAAGTGGTGAGAATAAGTGAGACTTGTGTGAAATAATACCAGGAGAGATTGAGTGTAGAATGGCAAAAGGTGAGAATAATTGAAGTGAGGGGAGTGGGATAGGAAGCAGTGATGGCATGTGCAGGAGATGCATGTGGCATGCGAAAGGTGGGAGGTGGGCAGAGTAGAAATGGTAATAAGTGGTGGAATGAACAGGTAAAGTTGCTAGTAAAAGAGATACGAGAGGCGTTCGGGCGACACTGACAAGGAAGGAGTGTAAATGATTGGGAGATGTATGACAGAAAGCGGCAGGAGGTCAAGAGGAAGGTGCAGGGGTTGAAAAAGAGGGCAAATGAGAGCTTGGGATAAGAGAGTATCATTACAATCTAGGGAGAATAAAAAGATGTTTTGGAAGGAGGTAAATAATGTGCAAAAGACAAGAGAACAAATGTGGACATCGGTGAAGGGAGTAAAAGGGGAAGTGATAACAGGTAGTGATGGAGTAAGGAGGAGATGGAGTGAGTATTTTGAAGGGCTGCTAAATGTGTTTGACGACAGAATGGTAGATGTAGGGTGTTTGGATCGGGGTGATATGCAAAGTGAGATAATCAGGAGGAGTATATTGGTGAAAAGAGACGAGGTGTTGAGAGCCTTGCGGAAGATGAAATCCGGCAAGGCGACGAGACTGGATGCTACTGCAGTGAATTTATTAAGAAATCGGATGACTGTGTTGCTGACTGGTTGGTAAGGATATTCAGTGTATGTATGGATCATGGTGAAGTGCCTGAGGATTGAGGGAATGCACGTATAGTGCCACTGTATGACGGCAAAGGGGATAAAGGTGAGTATACAAACTTCAGAGGTATAAGTTTGTTGAGTAGACCTGGAAAGTTATATGGGAGGGCATTGATTGAGAAGGTGAAAGTATGTACGAAGCATCAGACTGGGGAGAAGCAGTGTGGTTTCAGAAGTGGTAGAGGATGTGTGGATCAGGTGTTTGCTTTGAAGAATGTGTGTGAGA
The DNA here is from genome assembly GCF_036320965.1 of Panulirus ornatus. Lineage (NCBI taxonomy): Eukaryota > Metazoa > Arthropoda > Malacostraca > Decapoda > Palinuridae > Panulirus > Panulirus ornatus. Next base: position 24,538,835 of record NC_092229.1, on the reverse strand, counting down.
AATACTTAAAAATACAGATGGCTTTGTATGTGGCATTTTTGGATCTGAAGAAGGCATATGATAGGGTTGATAGAGATGATTTGTGGAAGGTCTTAAGAATATATAGTGTGGGAAGTAAGCTGCTAGAAGCAATAAAAAGTTTTCATCAAGGGTGTAAGGCAACTGTACGAGTAGGAAGAGAGGAGAGTGATTGGTTACCAGTTAGGGCAGATCTGTGGGAAGGGTGTGCGATGTCACCATGGTTGTTTGATTTGTTTATGGATGGGGTTGCAAGAGAGGTCAATGGAACAGTTTTGGAGAGAAAGGCGAGTATGCTGTCTGTTGGGGGATGAAAGGGCCTGGGAAGTGAGTCGGTTGTTTTTCGCTGATACTACAGTACTGGTGGCGATCCGTGTGAAAAAACTATAGAAGTTATTGACTAAATTTGGGAGAGTGTGTGAAATGAGAAAGTTAAGAGTAATTGTGAATAAAAGCAAGGTCATTTGGTTTAGCAAGTTTGAGGGACAAGTTAGTTGTGAGAAAACTTTGAATAGAGAAAAATTGGAGGAAGTGAAGTGTTTTAGATACTGGGAGTTAACATGGCAGCGAATGGAATCATGGAAGCGGAAGTGAAACATAGGGTGGGGGGAGGGGGCGAAGGTTTTAGCAGCGATGAAGAATGGGTGGAAAACGAGAACGTTATCTCGGAGAGCCATAATGGGTATATCTAAGGGAATAGTAGTTCCAACAATGTTATATGGTTGCGAGTCATGGGCTACAGATCGGGTTGTGCGGAGGAGGGTGGATGTGATGGAAATGAAATGCTTAAGGACAATATGTGGTGTGAGGTGGTTTAATCAAATAAGTAATGAAACAATAAGAGGAATGTGTGGTAATACAAAGAGTGTGGTTGAGAGGGCAGAAGAGGGAGTGTTGAAATGGCTTGGACATATGTAGAGAATGAGTGAGGAAAGGTTGACAAAGAGGATATATGTGTCAGAGGTGGAGGGAACAAAGAGAACCGGGAGACCAAATTGATGGTGGAAGGATGGAGTGAAAATGATTTTTAAAGTCCCCAGCCTTCCCCTGTAACTTAACTCTCTGAAACCATCTTTCCCTATGTCCTCTGCATCATCTGCAAACATATGTAGGCTCACACCTTCAGGCAAATTGTTTACATAAATCAAGAAGAGCAATGGTTCCTGTGGCAGTCCGCTGCTCACCTCGCGCCGGTCAGAGAAGCCTTCTCTGACCTGCGTCCTGTATTCCCCTCCACTGTGATAATTCTCTGTCCATTGTAGGAGTTTCCTCATTATGCCTACCTGGTGATCCAGGTCTTGATCAACCTCCCATAAGGTATACTGTCAAATGCTGTCTGGCTTGTTGTGTGTGTGTGTGTGTGTGTGTGTGTGTGTGCGTGTACGTCAGTTTTCTCATATACAAGTTTTCCTCAGGAAATATTGACCCACGATCATCTGAGAGAGAGGGGCTGAGGCCTAAGCTTAGTAGTAATCACTCGCTGAAGACTACCCTAATTAATCACCTCCTGGAGAGGGAAAACTGAGACGTACGCTAAGTAATCACCTCCTGGAGACGGTGGCTGAGGCCTCTGCTCACCTCCTGGAGAGGCAGGCTGGTGGGGCCTACGCCCAGTAATCACCTCCTGGAGAGGTAGGCTGGTGGGGCCTACGCCCAGTAATCACCTCCTGGAGAGGTAGGCTGAGCCCTACGCTAAGCTACACTCCAGAATCTCATAAAATCAGCCTCAAACCTGACTGCAGAGCAACACGGCTCGTTGTCCACTGTGTTAGCGGCGTGTGTTCTCCATGTTCTCGGTGTTCCTACGTTCGTCGTGTTCAGAAGAGAGCACACTCAACACAAAGATTATCCGTGTTCTTGTGTATATATTCTCCTGTTGGTGAACATGGTTACTGCAGGAATATGCACGCGTGGGCCAACCTGCATGCCTAGATGTGGACGTGTAGGTCAACCTGCATGCCTAGATGTGCACGTGTAGGTCAACCTGTATGCCTGGACGTGCACGTGTAGACCAACCTGTATGCCTGGATGTGCACGTGTGAGCCAACCTGCATGCCTGGACGTGCACGTGTGGGCCAACCTGTATGCCTGGACGTGCACGTGTGAGCCAACCTGTATGCCTGGACGTGCACATGTGGGCCAACCTGTATGCCTGGACGTGCACGTGTGGGCCAACCTGTATGCCTGGACGTGCACGTGTGAGCCAACCTGTATGCCTGGACGTGCACGTGTGGGCCAACCTGTTGCCTGGACGTGCACGTGTGAGCCAACCTGTATGCCTGGATGTGCATGTGTAGGCCAACCTGTATGCCTGGACGTGCACATGTGGGCCAACCTGCTGCCTGGACGTGCACATGTGGGCCAACCTGCTGCCTGGACGTGCACGTGTGAGCCAACCTGTATGCCTGGACGTGCACATGTGGGCCAACCTGTTGCCTGGACGTGCACGTGTGAGCCAACCTGTATGCCTGGATGTGCATGTGTAGGCCAACCTGCTGCCTGGACGCACGCGAGAGTGTACGGCAACAGATGGGGTGAACTAAGGGCACAATGGCGAGGGTTGTGCTGCACCCCACACCCAACACCAAGAACCCTCACCCACCCTCCCCTAAACCCCATCTCTAGCAGGAGAGGCCTCCCTCACCCCTTGAACCCCACCTCTGGCAGCCAGGGACTCCCTCCGTACCGTCATGGCCAGTCTTATTACAGTCTTGCTGCTCAATTTAGCTCCCAAGATGAGGGGAAATTCATTTTCTTTCAAAATCTTGGCGACCGTCGGAAAATGAAAGGACGAATTTTGGACAATATTTTCAAGAGTTGGCGACATAGTGTTTGCGTTAGAACAGATGAACAGTACACTTGACTCGTAGACTGGTATCAGACGACTAAAATATGTCATTGATGACTAAAATACACGGCAGAAGACATAAATCCTTAATAACTTTTATAAAAATACCAGCAAGCTCTGTGTCTATAAGCTGACACTATGATAGCAGTGCATCTACAAGAAGGTACTGAACCAATAAGCTGACACAAAATCTATAAGGTAGCACTGTATCTATAAGCTGACGTCTATAAGCTGATCAATAATAGCTATGAGGTAGCATTATATCTGTAAGCTGACATTATATCTAAAATAGCTATAAGATAGCAATGTAACTATAAATTGGCGCTATATCTATATGATAGCACAATATCAGTAAGATGATACTTTATCTATAAGACAGCACTGTATCTATAAGGTGACAAAGTAATACAGCACTGTATTTATAAGGTGATAATATAAAACAGCACTGTATTTATACGGTGACAATATAAGACAGCACTGTATCTATGAGGTGACAATATAAGACAGCACTGTATCTATAAGGTGACAAAGTAATACAGCACTGTATTTATAAGGTCATAATATAAGACAGCACTGTATTTATAAGGTGACAATATAAGACAGCACTGTATCTATATGGTGACAATATAAGACAGCACTGTATCTATAAGGTGACAATATAAGACAGCACTGTATCTATATGGTGACAATATAAGACAGCACTGTATCTATAAGGTGACAATATAAGACAGCACTGTATCTATATGGTGACAATATAAGACAGCACTGTATCTATAAGGTGACAATATAAGACAGCACTGTATCTATAAGGTGACAATATAAGACAGCACTGTATCTATATGGTGACAATATAAGACAGCACTGTATCTATAAGGTGACAATATAAGACAGCACTGTATCTATAAGGTGACAATATAAGACAGCACTGTATCTATATGGTGACAATATAAGACAGCACTGTATCTATAAGGTGACAATATAAGACAGCACTGTATCTATATGGTGACAATATAAGACAGCACTGTATCTATAAGGTGACAATATAAGACAGCACTGTATCTATAAGGTGACAATATAAGACAGCACTGTATCTATATGAAGGAAATGTTTCTGTAAGCTGGTACTATATCAATAAGCCGCCACCACATGGCAACCAGGTGCATGAGCACCGACAATCACCACCTCTCGTAGTCCACATTCACTCTCACCCACTTCAGTCTTCATGTCACTTTCCTACAACCTTTCCCACGGTTTCACAACTCCTTCAAGAATGCCACTCTGTACTTAGCTGTCACCCACGCACTAACCCCAGTCTCTACCCTCAGAGCATTTCCACACCATTCTGCCACCTTCCCCTTCAAAATAGTCTCACAGAAAACCAGAACCTTCAGGATCCTCTCATCAAACATAGCTCCTACCTCACCTTCCTCCTGGTACTGATCAAACCCGCGGACATTCACACACCCCAGCGTGAACCGTCAAGGAGACACCCTCGCCTGGTTCTTTCCTCCATTCCTGTTTTCAGAATTATGTTACAGGCAAATGCTTCCACGAGGATCGTAACGCAGGTACTAATGAAGGAATCAGTTAAGGTTGAGGGCGATTGGTTACACAACGAGAATGAGGTAACACAAGATATACAGACAGATCAGACGGAAGGTTTACCAGAAAGATGAAGAGTGAGACAACAGGAAAAGATCATGTTTCATTATCAGATAGCTTGTACAAGGTCACTGAGGCGAGAAACATACAAAAAGGGAAATTAAAATTATCATATCAACAGTAAAATTCTGTTGACATATAAAAGGCTGTGCTGGCAACTTGGGCGCTGACCACAACTTTGTGCAACACTCACCCATCCAGCGTTTACTGTCCCCCCCTCCGCCTTCCCCTTCCTAGCACCTCATGTGGCAAGCACACAGTCCCAGTCCCGGGCGGATGGTGGGACTTGTGTCCTCCCCAGCACCTCCAGCTGTCAGAACACAGTCTCAGATGAGGCTTACCTCCCCTCCCAGGCTCACAGGAAGCATGATCATCTCTGGTGGACACAGGTTTCATTTCTTCACCCCAGCGTTTGGTCAGACACACAACATCTACCAAGGTAAGGAGTTTCAGACACTCACTGCTTCCTCTGGTCTGAGCTGCAAACTGACTGAAGTAGACGAAAGAAAAATACTGCTCGTCTCTAATTGGATTAAGCTGGCCAGACTTCTTGCACAGCCGTCGCTTGTAAACACTAACTTCACTTGTCCTCACCTGTGTCAGACGTTGCCCCAGGAACGGACAAATTGACGGCAGGACAAAATGATTCGTTAATAACTAGCAATAACACACCAGTAACAAAATCAACGAAGGTGAAGCAAGTGAAGAGATCATCGTCTCGTGTAGATGTTGGTGGGGATCTCATCAATACTGACTTGTGTCCTCATGAGAAGGGTTTCTGGTCTCTGGCTCCGTTTCCACACACGCTCACTCATCTATCGTGCCTGGTGAAAGGTGAGGAAGGTGTTGACCCGCCAGGTGTAGCCGAGGGGTGGTCCTTCTTGCTCCAGCTTCTGAAGCACCACCTACTTTAAGTTCCCTGGAACTCTTCTATCAACATTGGCGATGTGTTTGGTCTCAGGTATATCCCACGGGTTCCTGGGAGGCCAATGTTTTATGCAAGTCTTGGAGCGACGTTTTCGTTCGTTTCGAGTGGCTGCCATTTATGCCGAGGCAGGAAAATGTGCCGCGAAATTCCGTTGTTTCAGGTGAGACGTGATCCCCTGCTTGTATCGTTTATTGTGATGGAAGTTATGTAACAAGTGATCTTAAACGCCAGAAAGTTGTCTTCTCGACCTCAGGAAATGATTTCACTGTCGACTGGAACTGGCCAGTTCCTGAGTGTCAAGATAAGTTGCCTCTGACTGTGACTCTTTCAGTCCTTATCTTCCACGTCTTTGTCACAGAGATGATACAGCCTCCAGGAAGCTGCGTCTCTGTCTCCGTATCTGTGTGGCATCATCCACATGTGATCATCTGGCCCCCCGGGTGGCGGGCCGAGCCGCTCGGAAATGAAAAAGGGGAAGATCTGGGGATGATTGACTGAATTATGAGACTCCATTACCCACTTCACTGTGGAGCCAGACTACGTCCCGAACCCTCATGCTGTCTACTTCTTTAGTCGATAGGTTTCCACAGTTATGGTTAACACAGAGACGTACAGAGATGTGATGTGACACAAATATATAAAGGAAAGAAAAAAAGACATATTGCAATCGCAAAAAGGGATGGTTTCCCCCAGGACAGAAAGACAGAGAGAGGCAGACAGACAGACATATTACTATTTGCGTTACGGGGAGAAAGTTTTACACTCATGTTGCCCTGTCTCACAGCCTTGTATAGATGTACCATGCCTTTACTGTTGTGTATGTATGTAATTGTGTGGCCCCGTTACTCATCTCACACTTATGAGCAAGAAATTTGATTTTCCCAAGATCTTCAGCAATTCTTTTTTTCTTTTTCATTTATAATGTTCCGCACCTCCACCACTGTATTACTGAAGCATTTTCTTACGTCGTTGCGCACCCTCCGGTTACGATGTCTTGTTGCTACAGCCAATTGGTCAACAGCAACATCATTTGACCCTTGAGGAACCTGAAGCTTATCACCATACACCTCCTCGTCCCCTTTCCTCTAATATGCCAAACTCGAGAGCTTCTCTCCTCCCTCTGGAGTTCATCCTTCTTCATTATGTCATAACTCCACTAGTCGCACATCCTTGACCTTCTTAAACAGATCCTTGTGTCTCCTCCTCACGCAGGAGAACGATGATGCCTGCTCGACTCTAGGCAGAACGTAGGTCTCGCGTATCTTCTTGATCACAGGAAGCTGTCGGTAATGTTGGTGTTCATCACGATACAGCTCGCCTGCTTCACAACCCTCTGATGTGATCCTCTGGAGGTAGGTCGGGTATAGTGTCAGCTCCTGAGTCCCCTTCACGATATAACAAGTGTTACCTCCAATATGATAACTCAAAGTCCTATCCATTTTCATCCTCTCCAATTAATTTATCCTTACTTCGGATAAATTCGAAAATTCTTTTTATTCATCGCTGACACAACAAAAAGTTCTTGTTGCAAACCTTTTCATTCTTAAACGTTCCTTATGTCCCATAAGTTTGGCACGATTTGTGCATGTATTCAGGTCTGTCTTGAGTCCGTCAGGTAAACCATGCAGACTTATCAGAAACAACGGTGGTCACAATAACGAATCTTGAAGAATTTCCGTTTGTTACTCCCATACAGTTTCAGAGGGCGCCTCTCACATGTGCTCTGTGCTCCTTTCACTGTACCTGAGAAATCTTCCACTAACACCAGCCTAAAACTACCTCTTTGGTAATCTGTTGTAAGGCACAGCATCAAAGGCTTTCTAGCAGTTCATCAATAAACAATCGAATCACCTATCTCTTCTGTCTGTAATGTCGTTCTCTCTCTCTCTCTCTCTCTCTCTCTCTCTCTCTCTCTCTCTCTCTCTCTCTCTCTCTCTCTCTCTCTCTCTCTCTCTCTCTCTCATAAAAAGTCTGATAGACCCGTGATCCTGAGTTCTCTCTCACACACAAAGTTTCATGTTAACCAGGAAATGTTCTCTCTGTGATTCGTGTGATCTGATACCTCTTGTTTAGCACTATGTTTCCTGCCTCGCCTTCTAGAAGGTCGCCAATCTCGTTCCATTCTTCGGCTTCGTTAACCTTCAGTATCTTCAACAAATCTGTCCATTTCTTTGGCCGTAGACCCACTGGCAACTGTGTCCTTTAGACGGAGTCCTAGTGTGGACGAGGACTCAGCAAGGACACCCTTGCCACGGGTCACAACCCTCGGTGACCGAGGTCTGTATGACAGTCAGGCTGGCAGGGGATCATGTCACTAAAATGTTATCAGTTATGGGAAGACCTTAATTATAAAGCAACATTTCACGCCATAATTAGTAAATGTTGCAAATGAGACAGCTTCTCATTTAAGAGTAATTCCCGTGTGATCATAAGGCGTTACTAATGAATGACTGGACAAGTCTGTCAGTGCATAAGATAACCTCTCATTTGACCTTGAATAAGAAGCACTTCACTGACTTCATAAATCAGTCTCGGGTTTGACTGCGAAGCAGATTTTGATGACGACGTAAGCCAGCCTCGTCTGACTGCCAGTGGCTCATTGGATCATAAGGTTTCCTCTCATTTCATGCTGTAGCAAACATATCTCGTTATTAATCATCTAACATTGGATCACGAAGCTAAGAACCAGTCTCTCATCTCATAATATGCCTAAAGCTTTGGCGAAGAAACTGTGTCTCATTGGATCTACATGCGAACGTGTTCAGCTGTGACCCTCTCCCACATCTGACCATAACAGCCAACATCCTTGGCTGTGAAGCAGTCACCCATTAAATCAAGAAGTTAGTGTCAGTGGGTAGAAAATAGTCTCGTACCCTGTGTCCTTTGGTTCTGAAGCAGTTTCATATCCAGTCCAGACGTTAGTGTATATGGCTTCAGACCTGCTCCTCATTTGAATCAGAAATCAGACTTGGTTCGAAATGAGGCAGTATCACCTCTGATGAGATTCAAAAGGCGGCTCGAGGGATGGAAAACGGCCGCCTTATCTTGTGTAAGTCAAAGGCAACGCAACTGCGGGAAAAAATTGAGGAAAAAAAATGCCAACAGAATGAACCCATGTTTGTACAGCCAGCAACACATGGGTGTCTATGTAACAAAATCGTGTCTGTACAGCAAAGCGGTGTCTGTACAACAAAACTGTGTTAGCATAACAGAACAGCCTGTACAAAAAAACTTATAACTATACAACAAAATTGTGTCTGTGCAACAAACCCATGTCTGTATAGAAACACTTGTCTGTACAGAAAACATTCATCTTGAAAAGAGGAGATGTTTTCTCTGTGTAAAAAGAACTCGGAATCTGCGAAAGAACATTCGGTGTACGTAAATCAGACAGCGTCTGAACGAGAGAAAGACTATGTGTCTGTGGCAGATTAATTAAGCCTGTGTCTGTACGAAAGAGAACTGAGCCTGAACAGGGAAAGGTCATGTCGGAGTTGGATTTCATCTTTCTCTGTCGTAATGATCTCCAGTTACGTGGCTCGTACGATGGACCGACCAGTGTACGACCCACGAGCATGACGGTACGACCCTTGATCACAACGGCACGACCCTTGATCACAAAGTTACGAACCCATGGCTCATTCCTATACGATTCTTGGTCATGCCCGTGCGACCCTTGGTCACGAATCTACGACGCTTGAGTATGACGGTACGACCCTTGAGCAGTGTGATAAAGGGAACATGAATAGCTCTATCCACGGATGCGAGGACAAGACAGTCAAACTCATGCAAGAGACGATTCAAGAGGCATTTCTACGAGGCACAAGGACAGTAAAGGAATGGAATACATCGCGTCACATTCTCGACACACAAAAGTTGAAGAAAGAAGTTGTATGGTGGAAGAAAATGTGACCACAACTGGTGACGGAAAATGATCATACGCCGGAATAAAAGTGATAGTGACGAGTGAATATGAGGAAGAGGGAACATGAGTAAACCAGAGTTAGGGCAGGACGGGGCGGGGCGGGGCGGGGCGGGGCTGGGAAGAGGTAGGGGGCTGGGTGAGTGTAACAAAGTAGGGTTTACATTACGGCCGCCTCTCCCGTGGGCCCCTAATTTCTGATCTGTTCGCTGCCGACTATTAATTTACGAGAAAATCTGAGGGAAAATGTTATCTATGTGCCTTAGTGCCCAGCCAGGTTCACGGTTTTACTTCTGCAACCAACGGGACAAAGATTTTACGTTGTGCAGTCTGAAGGAACGATTTTTCAGTTTTCATTTGTAAACGGAACCAGATTTTCACTTTTGCAGCTACATGGAGACCAGAATTTTACCTTTCTCTTTTTCGGCTGTCAGAGGAACTAGAGTTAGGTTTTGCAAGGGCATAGTACAGATTTATTCTCTTTTTTTGCAGTCATAAGGCTCAGAATTTATTCTACAGTAATGTGGATAAGGGCGTCCTTTCATTAGATACAAGTAGTTTCATTTAATCTATTGTCACGTGGATTAGAGAGTAAATTTATCAAAGACCGAGACTAAGGTTTAATTTACAGCTATACGGACGAAGGTTTGGCCAAACAGCCACGAGGAATAGAGTTTACGGTCACGGAAACAAGAATTTACTCTTAATAGCTATATGGATACTGCGGTTTATTCTTCAGTGGCCGAGACCTGAATACATTTTCAGCAGTTACAAGAACTAGAGTTACTTCCTCAGTGACAGGAATGAGTCTGGTTTTATCAGCCACCTAAACAGGCGTTCAGTCCTCCACCACCGACCCCTTGGGAACCTCTCAGCCTCCTGCAAGGGACCAGACACTCCCGCCTGTCCTGGTAAACTATGAGACTTCTGAATTCTCACAGTGAGCAGTGGAGCCCATGTATGTCCCTCATCCCTGGCGAGAGCCCAGGACCCCGTCTATAATCGTAGGTGAATCATGGACTCCTGAAGTGAATCATAGAGTCCTCACCTTACCCTAAGAGGACCAACACCATCATCTAACGAGCCTTCTTCGTCTAAGTGTACGTAGACGAAGCGTTTCCGTGATAGTGTGGGTGAAAGCCATATTGGTGGAGGTGGGTGAAAGCAAGCATAAAAGGTACAGCGGGTGCAATATACCGACCGACACAGGAAGATGACTGGTGGCCCCAGGGATTCAGAAGGTCCTCTTGCCGTTGGATGATACAGGGAACAGTGTTTCTGGCGGAGGTGGCTGTATGAAGATGTATGATTACAGAGCATCATTCAGCATTCAAATACATGATTGAGACACGTAAGTACACGTAAGTACATCATTTACAAAGTACACAAAATACAGAATGTACTGGCACTGACGGTGATACAGAAGAGTTTCAGAGCACAACCAAAGACTCAGTGTTTAATTCAGAGGATACAAAGTGATCAAAATGTCTTTAGTACCTCAGGCCCTCGACAATATAATCTTCAACTGTTTGTGTTATCATGTGCAGAGCAGAGCCAACACTATCACTGATCAGTCACAGTTTGTGTGTAACTAGCCAGATATACATGTAACCTCGACATATTCTAGCAGATACAATATCGCTCTTCCTGTCACATTTTCCTTATTATCTATTCATTTGTCTCCTGGGCCTAATCAATCATACTTCCTCACACTCTGGTTGCCAAACAGAGTCTGAGAAGACGACCCGGGAGCACAGAGGTATGCTAAGGTTATCCACACGGCCATCACGCTCGTGTGGGGTCGCTACAGAACCTGGATATGATAACCAGTATCACAGGCTTCACCAGGCAGGAGGGGGTACAGATCCCCGGAGGGGAGAGCACCTCACGTGCCACCCTCACCAGCTGGCTCCTCCTCTCCCCATGAGGTTAGTCCCGGGTGTCATGATGAAACACGGGAACCTTAACGTTATCTGGGATACACCAAACACCACTCCCACACCCAAAGGGACTAGGATGAATTATGTGATCCTCACGTCCCCTAGGGCGAGGCATGGAAGCCTCCAGTCCACTGTAGACGGTGATGAAGACGACTTGCAAGCTACAGACCACCCTCCCTCCCTCCTTTATCTCTTGTGTCCAATGAAGAGAATATTCATTCGCTTGTGGTGAATAATAGAAACCTCTCATCCCTTGTGATGAATCACTGAACACGTACCGTCGATTGCGGCGAATCAACGGAGTCCTTTCGTCTCTTGTGGTGAATCAAGGAACTCTCTCGTGCTTTGTGATGATTCATGGAACCTTCCTGTCCCTTGTGTGATTCATGGAACCCTCCTGTCCCTTGTGGTGATTCATGGAACCCTCCCAGCCCTAGTGATGATTCATGGAACCTTCCTGTCCCTTGTGGTGATTCATGGAACCCTCCTGTCCCTTGTGGTGATTCATGGAACCTCCTGTCCCTTGTGGTGATTCATGGAACCCTCCCAGCCCTATGTGATGATTCATGGAACCTTCCTGTCCCTTGTGGTGATTCATGGAACCCTCCTGTCCCTTGTGGTGATTCATGGAACCCTCCTGTCCCTTGTGGTGATTCATGGAACCCTCCCAGCCCTAGTGATGAGTCACATAGATTCATCTCATCACCTGTGTTACGCCTAACCTCCCAGAATCCTCTGACACAACCCGTGATTGTCACTAGTAACTCACACTGACCCACAGAGCCTCCTCCTCCCTCCCAGGTCAAATCATGGAGCGCCTCCCATCCTCTTTAACTGTGGTAACCTCTAACTTCCTGAGGTGAGCAGTAACACCTTGTCCTCGCCTCTGTTGAGCCACAGAAGCCCCGGACGCCTTGTGTGGTGCAGCCCGGGGACGTACCGCTGTACCGCTCCTCTTAAAGAGACACTCTCCAGCACCACCTTCCTCCCTGACGAGTCACAAACCTCTCAACCCCAGCACGCACTCAGTACTATCGTGACCCCAGAGGTCATGACTACTTACCACCACCACCATACTACCCTACTGTACCTCCCATAATTACCATACTGCCCTACTGTATCGCCCATCACCACCATACTGCCCCACTGTACCCCCCACCATCACCATACTGCCCTTCTGTATCTCCCACCATCACCATACTGCCCTTCTGTATCTCCCACCATCACCAAACTGCCCCACTGTACCGCCCACCATCACCAAACTGCCCCGCTGTACCGCCCACTATCACAATACTGCCCTACTGTATCTCCCACCATCACCAAACTGCCCTACTGTATCTCCCACCACCACCATACTGCCCCACTGTACCGCCCACCATCACCATACTGCCCTACTGTATCTCCCACCACCACCATACTGCCCCACTGTACCGCCCATCATCACCATACTGCCCCACTGTACCGCCCACTATCACAATACTGCCCCAATGTACCTCACACTAATTCTACAACAGTCAGGTACGTAATGTGGCTGGCTGTGGGAGCAGTTCTGCTGGCAAAGTTTACGTTTGGTTCGTTCATTATCAACAGGAGAGACAAACCCTAATGTATATCTATAGTCCACTTACGTCAGGTGACAATAACATCACGTTGTCTGCTGATCTTGCTGGTGAAACTATGAATATATATGATATTGCAGCGGTAAATGGACCTGCTTGTGTTGATGTTACTACTCATTACTGCAGCGGTAAATGGACCTGCTTGTGCTGATGTTACTACTCATTAAGTCTGAAAAGGTTTTGTTCATGTTCTTCCTGAATGATGGTTTTAAGGGTGCTCGCAGGCAGACGCAGGAGGTGATTAAGTTCAATGTTATCCAAACCATGTGAACTTTTCCCTCACTGTGTAACCTGTCACATACTTCAGTCACTGAGGCCAACCAGTCGCTGCACCTTTCGTGCTCTCTGTATCCTCTTCTGCGCCACCTCCCACAGCAGGGGAGGGAGGGAACAAGAATCTCATGAACTTAAATGCCATTTAAAAGGAAGAAATACATCGAGTCTGGAGGTATTCCACGGAATATTCCCAGAAGGTATTAGAGAACCAAGCAAGATATCTGGGAAGGCTATTCAATGCAGTGCGAGGAGAAATAACATACTTGCCTGGAGCAACTACAGCAATATTTAGAACTTGATATGTGCTTGAAGCCAGACCCAGAGGAACAAAGAATGGAGCGTGGAGGCAGAGGGACAGTGCTGTTCATCACGCAAGACATGCGGTGAACGCTACGCGCTATCCTTGCCCTGAGATAAATCTCGTCGTAAGTACTCGTAAGTATTTTCTCTCTCTCTCTCTCTCTCTCTCTCTCTCTCTCTCTCTCTCTCTCTCTCTCTCTCTCTCTCTCTCTCTCTCTCTCTCTCTTTCCGACAGGTAATAGATGACACCCATCAAAGAAGCCATGTATTATCGGCACTACCCGCCTGGGTACCTGAGGGGACAGCGATGGCTGCGCAGTGATCCAGCACTTCAGCGGCTGTCAAGTTTCATTCCTGTGACCTCGGTATCTTTCCTCATCTCCCTGCCTCACACCTTCTCCACCTCACACATGCCACTTGACAACACGTAACTCACATGACTCGTTCTTCGCACCCCGTTATACGTCTCTCCTGTGAGCGGCACCTGCAGCCCTGCCTCTCCTGTCAGCGGCACCTGCAGCCCTGCCTCTCCTGTCAGCGGCACCTGCAGCTCTGCCTCTCCTGTGAGCGGCACCTGCAGCCCTGCCTCTCCTGTGAGCGGCACCTGCAGCCCTGCCTCTCCTGTGAGCGGCACCTGCAGCCCTGCCTCAGGCAACGTCCCGTTGTTGCAGGTACTAGTGAGGGAAGCAGTGGGCTCCTCACGTCCTCTCTGCTCCTTGTATCTTTCTTCCTTCATCAACGCTTCCCATCCACCCACCCACCACTCCCGTACATCGGTGCTCCTTCTCCCCTCCGTATCTCCCTCCCTCTCCATCTCTTCTCCCTCAAGCTCCACATGTCTCTCCCACCCTCCTTCCCTCTCCATCTCTGCTCCCTTACCTTCCTCCCTCCCTCTCCATCTCTGTTCCATCACCCTCCTCCCTCCCTCTCCATCTCTGCTCCCACTCTTCCCTTTCTCCCTCTCCATCTCTGCTCCCTCACCTCCCTACTTCTCTCTCCATCTCTGCTCCCACTCTTCCCTTTCTCCCTCTCCATCTCTGCTCCCTCACCTCCCTACTTCCCTCTCCATCTCTGCTCCCTCACCTCCACATTTTCCTCGTCTTAAGAACCGAACTAACTCAGAAGAAAACGCAGCGTTGCCAACTTCGCCAGTGTACCTTGATCACGCGTTCCCACAACAGGACATGTGGGTAGGATAGCATGATTCACTACGTACGGAACTCCTAGAAACCATCAACACGGATAAGAAAATAACCGACCTGGACGCGCCACATGTGGAACCCCTGCTGGGCTGTGTGTGGTGGAGGGGCCTCCCCTCCTCGGCCGCTGCTCCCCCGCCGGCTCTGGTACAACTGCGGGTCTACCGGCTGAAAGAGTGTGAATGTCACCTGAATTTGAATACGACCAGACTTTATATTCAACTTTTCCTCCCGGGGCTTTCAGGTCAACTGGAGGAATATCTTTTAAGGAAATTTTATTTTCTGGTCGGGCGATAAGAAAAAGTTTGGCGGTAGTTAGTGTGTAGCGAGTCTTTAGTGGGGAGGGGAGGGAGGGACACGAGCGTCGACGAGACAAAATTGCGCCATGGACGCCGGTAAATATGTCACGGGCGGGCGAGGCAGGGCGGCAAGAAGGTTACAAGAGCAGACGTTCCCACCGCCGCCAGATGGGGTCGGCAACGTGAAAGCTAAAAGCACAAATATGAACAGAAAAATGTATTGTTATTGCAGGCTGGGGTGTGGCGCGGCCCCACGGTGCGCTGGTGGTGGTGGTGTGTGTGTGTGTGTGTGTGTCGTGTTATGGTGAAGTGTGGTGGCTGGCGACCACGTCTGGTGTCACGATGCATAACGACGCCTCACGTTAACCTCTTTAATACAACGATACGACTCACGAGCATGGCGATATGACCCATGATGTAACAGCCTGACCTTTGACCTGTCGTGCTTAAGGGTCGTACCGTCGCGCTACACTGGCGTGTAGTTTGCGTCTGTGTTGAGGCATCGGACAGGAGGTGTGTTGGTGGGAGTCATGCAGGGTAACAGCACGACGTGGTACCTCACACAATATGTGGCGTTATCAGGAGCGGTGTTGTGTTACGAGATCTGATATGTTACGGTGGGGTTGACGTGTAGGTGGTGTTACGGTGGACACACACACACACACACACACACACACACACAAACACACACACACACACACATACACACACACACACACACACAAACACACACACAAAATGCTGCATCCCCCCGCCCGAGACCAGGGTAGCAAGCAGTGCTATAACAGTTTCCGACAATTTTACAACGAGCGCGTAGAGAGCTATGCATCATTAGTAAGATGTAGTGAGCGAGGAACGGAAAAGAAGTTTTTAAAAATCCATTACCAAATGTGACAGTGGAAAGGACCAGAGAGATACACCGTGGAAGAGACATCGGGAGGCACAGGAGTCACGTTCCGCTCTGGAAGAGATGAGAGACAACCAGATCTTACTCCACCTGTGCAGGAGAGGAGGAACAATTGGATCCGGAAGATACTCAGGTAATAAATGGGATAAAGAGGAAGGCCTAATGCTTTCCACAAATTCATAAATGTCACATCTGCAGTAGAGGACTGACTCATTAAGACTCAGGAGCTCAGACGGTCATGTTATTGATACCAGTGAAGGTTTACGTGAGAAGCTGAATGCGAAGACCTGGATGTCCCATTACTACCTGCCGGGGACGAGGGAGATGCCTTAAATAATACGGTACGAGACCCAGTGGCAGCGAGGAGGCTCACGAAAGAGAAAGACCCGCACAAAGCTCATGCACCAGAGGGCATCTCACACTTTGTACTCAAAGACTGAGACCCTTTGCTCTATCTCTGGTGATGCTGTTGAAGATTTTTTTTTTTTCCAACCAGGAGACGGTATAAAAACGCCAGTGTAGCGCCGGGACTGAAAATAATATTGTGTACGATGCTCGTGAGAACAATAAAGAAGTAGATAAAGGATTTCTTGACTGGCACGAGTCACTTTTGTGGGAAACAACGTGGCGTGTGTGGGAGTTTGCCGAGTCTTCATGAGGGACGAAACAACATCGTGGAAAAGGGAATGTATGATAGGGTTGTGTCCTCGGACTACAAGACCTCAGATACTGTCAGATTGATGATGAAGCCATCGTCTCTAAGCTGGGATCAGAAGAGAACGGCTCAGTTTGAGTGACAGATGCTTGACGAGGAGAGAAAATAGATAACACACGTCATGATAGCCTTCTCAGGATGGGCAAGGGTGACGAGCGGGGGTTCCTCAGGGGTTAATGCTGAGCCCATCACTGTTTCTGACGAGGTAAATGATTTGCAAAACAACAAAGAATCACATCAGAATATATTGCTAATGATGCAAAAGCCATTGAAATAAGTGCAAAGTAACAAATACTGCAAAATGTTGCAGAGTAACCAAGACCAGATGCATCAGCAGTCAAAACGTAAATGATATTGAACTCTACAATATGCAGTCAGGAAGATAGGAGGGGATTCAACACACCATACGGTCAGGACCACATCAAGGAAACAAGTTATCAAACTTGAGTTAAAAAAGAAAGACCAAGCAGCTAACATACCGAAGTTATCACTAGAACATCATATGAGAAGGAGTATAAGTGAAGGAAACAACATCTTAGTTCTGTGTTCAAATTGCCTTCAAGTTAGGGATTGTGAGATGCTAAGGAAGATACCCAGGACACACATTCGCCTTAAGCTGGTATACGCCACAACAGTCTGGTCATCCCACCTTGGGGGTCACATGGACTTGTTCAGGAGGTTCAAAAGGTATGCGACAGGAATGGTACCAGACCAGAGTGGAATGAACTACAAAAAGGGGAGAGGAACCCTTGATCTACCGACTCGGGAGGAAGGATGAATAAACAAAGAAGTTACACAAGAGCACACTACAAGAGGACACACAAGGTAGGCAACACATGTGTAGTAAGGGACATGAGGAACCGTTGTGGGACGTGCAACAAGTTACGCAAGGAGCAGGGAAATGCGACTACCAATAGATAATTCAAAAATCTAAACGATAGGAATGTAAAGATAAGAGACGGGACTGTATGAACATAAAGCTCAGTCTCCCCATGTGCACAATTAATGATAATTAGTAACCGCACACACACACACACACACACACACACACATCACATCACACCTAATGATGGCGATCCGCGGTGCGATGTTTAATGTCTGTAGTACTTGAAATTATCATGCCAGGGACGAAGCGAGATATGGTGAGGACCCAGCTATCTTCTTTCTTTTTAACTTTTTTCCTCTTATTAGATGACGCGCATCGCGTCACCATCCAGCAGCAGAGGTGACTGAAGCAGAACAGTCGACAAATCAGTACAATCTCACACCTGAGCAGAGGCAGAAGGACTGAGTACTGGTGTTTGTGTATACACGTCACTATTTACACACGAGCACATTCTGGACGCTGCCAGGCGTTCATCTGGCTGCTAAACAATCCTTCATCCCTTCAGCACGTCAGGACGACCACAGGGTACAACAGGACGATCACAGGGTACGTCAGGACGATCACAGGGTACGACAGGACGACCACAGGGTACGACAGGACGATCACAGGGTACGTCAGGACGAACACATGGTACGTTAGGGTGACCACAGGGTACGTCAGGATTACCACAGGGTACGACAGGACGATCACAGGGTACGTCAGGATGATCACAGGGCACGACAGGAAGATCACAGGGTATGACTGGACGACCACAGTGTATAATGGCTTGACCTTTGACCTGACCCCTTTAGAAGCAGGTTAAAGATCACACCATCATACCCAAGGGTCGTATCGTCTTGCTTACGCGTCGTGCCATCGTATTCAAAGGTCGTACGTCGTGCTTAAGAGGTTGAGGAGAATCCCATGGGTTCCACATACACAGAAGGTCATCACCTCCTACGGATTACCCTTCCGCCTGCGCTGGTAACCTCTCTTCCAGGCCGAGACGCCCTCCCCCACTGGTACTGCCCCAGCTGAGGGGGTTCGACCACAGAACTTGACGTGTAAGGTCTATAAAAGCAACTCGTGCAGGTGTCGATCTTGATGCGCCAAAGAGATATAAAACAGCATTCGCTATGATTCTTTATTTCATGAGATGACACCACATTACGAAATGTATCCACGTAACGATGCATAGAAAATGACATTAATGGACTGCTGCATTTACAAGCGGAACATCTAGATCATTCAGCCACTGTCTGGCGATCAGCGTTACTGCTGCGACCCACCATGAGCCTCCACCTCCTCTGTGGTCAAAACCTAAATCTAGAACTCATATAATTCACCCACCACACCCAGTGTTCCCTATATACAGTATCCAGTCTCAAAGGCCACCATCAGAAGCCTCCCTATGGTATCAAATCCTTTACCCAGACATTAATTCCCCTTTTTCCACGAGTAAACGCCATCAGAATGTCTTTTGGTTCTCTCCAAACATTTGTTAACAGAATCAATAAGGACGATTCTTTTTTTTTCGATCGTATTATGTTATGGCAATACTGTCGTCCTCATCGTCGTTATTGTCGAATTATGTTATGGCAATACTGTCGTCCTCGTCGTCTGTAAACAAGTGGTGTCTGTGCTCCAACTTTAGTGTCCACTGACCGACTGTTTTGACACTTCAGATCAAAAATACTTGTATCAAAATACTGGGCAAGTTCGGCTAGGGGATTGTGGCACCTGCCACTTCTGAAGAAGGAACAAAAGCGGCCAGTTCTCAAAACTGGTCACAAGTCATGTTGCAGAACATGACGCGTTCTAGAAAGTAGAAGTCAATAGTAATAATTGTAAAGATCTCAAACATGCACAAGAGTAAGGCTGTATATATCATATGATTCGTATATGATTATAAAAGTTACTGGTGATAATTCATAACAACAAAGACCTTTACTCAGGAAAAAAAAAGACCAAAAACGAAAAAAACGACCATTTGCCAAAGTTGCTAAAAATCATGTTCGGACCACATGAGTTCCATGGCAAACAAATGATTGTCTCCATGATCAGTTTGTGAAGGTAAGGGGTTTAACTGCTTATGTTGACTTGCTACGGTTGTAAAATGCTACCTGGTACGTTTCAAAAGACAGGTTTTTCACTTTCTTAAAAATTCGTAAATACTTTCTCTTATCTTTTCTATTTCCGTTTCATAATTCTCTATATTTCAGTTATGGCCCTGACTTGATGTGGACCTCTGTCCGTGACTGGAACATAAAAGATACTCTAATATTGCTTCAGTTTAAGAGCAATGCTTTAAGTACTTGGGGGAATAACCATGGTAGCGAATGGAACCAAGGAGGCAAAGAGTGTGGAAGGAGAGGTCGCTATTTGATGGGGTATGTTTGCAAGCGTAGTATTCCTGAAGACGTTGTACGGATGTGAGTCTTGGGTCCTGAGTACAAAAGAAGGGAAGAGGGTGGCCTTGCTGGTAGTGAAATGACGAAGAATAATATGTTGCATAAGACGGATTACTCGGGTAAGGAATGACAGTAAAAGAGCATGAGGTGAGGTAGTAAATACAGTATAATGAAGAGAGCTAAGTAGGATGTGCTGAAGGAGTTTGGACATACGGAGAGGATGAAAGAAGACACTAACTAGGAAGACTTACGCATCAGAAGTGGACGGTACAAGAGGGAGGATGAGTAGTAAGCTTGGGATAAAACCAATTGGAGTGATGCGGTATGTGGGGGACGACGTACTGTCAATGGGCTGAAGAAGATCGTATGAAGCGGTCAATGAAACTATGGAGTGGTCTCTGGGACTTGGCTATGGATGGTGGCCTCTATTTCGCTGCATTGCACATGACAGCTCGAGAGTGGATGTGAACAAATGAGGCCATTGTTCATCTATTCCTGGCGCTACCACGCTTGCTGATGCAGGAGACGGTGAACAAGTATGGAAAATAGAAAAGGATTCAGCCACCATGAACGAGGCGGCGCTGCCCCCAGGATCCCATCACCTGATAATCAACTGGCCAAGACCATTTGTCTACAGGAGGGAGAGCTGGTCAGTCGGTAAACATGATACATTTACTAATGTTCTTTACCAAGCAAGTTACTCACCCTCAAGTAATACCATGCCTCACCCAGTCTATAAGTCACATTTGTTCTTCGATAATAGTTATATAAAATGACCTGCTTACGTGTCAGTTGTATTGCACTACAATCCAACAACTCACAGCAAGTATCATCTGATTGAAAATTCTCTGATTCTTGTAAAGTGTTGTAGGAGTCATGACAGTGTCCCGTACGTATATCCCTACACCAGCTGCTTCGTCTTAGACGTGAGGAGCAACTGTGCAGAGTAACTGACGTCACTAGATACAAGATGCATTTTGCTGGCAAACTCGAGAAATATGAAATATATTCTATGTACACGAAAGAAAATGTATGTAATGGATCTGAAAAGATCTAACTTAAAAAATAAATAAGTTTAATCTTATCTAGTTAATTCTGTTTATTGATTTTCTACCACTGTTGACATCAGAGTTTAGTATAAGAAACAAAGTATTTCCCTGGTTGCCATTTTCTCAATTTCACCTTCTCAGCATGACGGTACAACCCTTACGGATGATGGTTAGACATTTGTTCTAACCCATAAGGGTCAGGTCAGGTCAAAGGTCGGCCTATTATACCCATGGATCTTGGTATTTTGTCCCTGGGTCACACCGACGTGAGCACACGTCCCATACTCATGGTACAAGGGTAAGAGATCCACTTTACTGCGGAAGTCAGAACAATACATTATGAACCTCTACATTGTTACTCTCATTCAAGAAACACCTCATAAGACATGAAGGCTGAAAGAAAACAGAGGTACACAAAAGATCAAGAGCTACACAAGCCCTTAAGACAGATGACGTTCGTAAACATAGGGTCAGCTGGCTCCTGGGGTCGACTGGATTCCATGAGCATCCTGGAGTCCAGACGTCAGGCGGAGCAGTGATGGATCACCCGTCCAGCCGAGTTAAGAGGACGAGACACACACACCACCCCGGTAAGGACCCATTATTTTCATCGAGAGTTTTGATATATGTGAAATGTCAGGTTCACTTAACATCCCGGCCATCGCCTGCAGGAGTTGAGTCATCCTGGCCACCACCTGCAGGAACTAGGTGGATCATCCTAGCCACCACCTACAGGAGGTGAGTCATCCTGGCCACCATCTGCAGGAACTAGGTGGATCATCCTAGCCACCACCTACAGGAGTTGAGTCATCCTGGCCACCACCTGCAGGAGGTGAATCATCCTGGTCACTACCTACAGGAGGTGAGTCTTCCTGGTCACCACCTACAGGAGTTGAGTCTTCCTGGTCACCACCTACAGGAGTTGAGTCATCCTGGCCACCACCTGCAGGAAGTGAGTCATTCTTACCACCACCTGCAGGGACTAGGTGGGTCATCCTAGTCACTACCTACAGGAGGTGAGTCTTCCTGGTCACCACCTGCAGGAGGTGAGTCTTCCTCGTCACCACCTGCAGGAGGTGAGTCTTCCTGGTCACCACCTACAGGAGGTGAGTCTTCCTGGTCACCACCTACAGGAGGCGAGTCTTCCTGGTCACCACCTACAGGAGGTGAGTCTTCCTGGTCACCATCTACAGGAGGTGAGTCATCCTAGAGACCACTTACAGGAGGTGAGTCTTCCTGGTCACCACCTACAGGAGTTGAGTCATCCTGGCCACCACCTACAGGAGGTGAGTCATCCTGGAGACCACCTACAGGAACTAGGTGAGTCATCCTGGCCACCACCTGCAGGAACTAGGTGAGTCATCCTGGCCACCACCTGCAGGAACTAGGTGAGTCATCCTGGCCACCACCTGCAGGAAGTGAGTCATTCTGGCCACCATCTGCAGGGACTAGGTGGGTCATCCTGGCCACCACCTGCAGGAACGAGGTGAGTCATCCTAGCCACCACCTGCAGGACCTAGATGGGTCATTCTGGCCACCACCTGCAGGAAGTGAGTCATTCTGGCCACCAACTGCAGGAACTAAGTGAGTCATCCTGGCCACCACCTGCAGGAAGTGAGTCATTCTTGCCACCACCTGCAGGAACTAGGTGAGTCATCCTGCCCACCACCTGCAGGAACTAGGTGGGTCATCCTGGTCACCACCTGCAGGGACTAGGTGGGTCATCCTGGCCACCACCTGCAGGAACGAGGTGAGTCATCCTAGCCACCACCTGCAGGAACTAGGTGGGTCATCCTGGTCACCACCTGCAGGAACTAGGTGGGTCATCCTGGTCACCACCTGCAGGGACTAGGTGGGTCATCCTGGCCACCACCTGCAGGAACGAGGTGAGTCATCCTAGCCACCACCTGCAAGAACTAGGTGGGTCATCCTGGTCACCACCTGCAGGAACTAGGTGGGTCATCCTGGCCACCACCTGCAAGAACTAGGTGGGTCATCCTGGCCATCACCTGCAAGAACTAGGTGGGTCATCCTGGTCACCACCTACAGGAACTAGGTGGGTCATCCTAGCCACCACCTGCAGGAACTAAGTGGGTCATCCTGGCCACCACCTACAGGAACTAGGTGGGTCATCCTAGCCACCACCTGCAGGAACGAGGTGAGTCATCCTGGCCATCACCTGCAAGAACTAGGTGGGTCATCCTGGTCACCACCGGCAGGAACTAGGTGGGTCATCCTGGCCACCACCTACAGGAACTAGGTGGGTCATCCTGGTCACCATCTGCAGGAACTAGGTGGGTCATCCTGGTCACCACCTGCAGGGACTAGGTGGGTCATCCTGGTCACCACCTACAGGAACTAGATAACTCCTGTCTTATCATCCTCTCTTGAAGGCCTCGTGGACGCCTCTCACTGCTGGAGACTACACTAACCCGGGGTCGTGGAAGGAACCCACTGAGTGTCAGTGGTCACAACACAGCGGCCACACATGGGTCACGTGGGTTGCGGTGCGTCGATATAATCCTGTGATGCACTGGCTGACCTGCTGGAAGGTTTACTACTGAGTAACTAAATAACCTCAGGACTGTGTCCGAACCATACGATACATGACGCCGAGATTTGCGACGAGCGTTTCTTCACATCGCTGCAGGTTCTGAATAGTCAGTTCACATGTTGTAAACATATACAAGGTTGTAAGGTTGTAGTAGACTAGAATAAAACTTCGTCCCGCCTTAGTCGGTTTATATCATGTTGGTATTAGCGCATGTATCCCACAGAAGGCGAGTAAGCGGTGCGACACTGAAATAATCAGTGAGACGATAGATGGAAGTCATGTTGGTATTACTAAGCGCATGTAACCCACTGTAAGCGAGTGAGCGGTGCGACACTGAAATAATCAGTGAGACGATAGATGGAAGTCGTGTTGGTATTACTAAGCGCATGTAACCCACTGTAAGCGAGTGAGCGGTGCGACACTGAAATAATGAGCGAGTCGATAGATGGAAGTCGTGTTGGTATTACTAAGCGCATGTAACCCACTGTAAGCGAGTGAGCGGTGCGACACTGAAATAATGAGCGAGTCGATAGATGGAAGTCGTGTTGGTATTACTAAGCGCATGTAACCCACTGTAAGCGAGTGAGTGGTGCGACACTGAAATAATGAGCGAGACGGTAGATGGCCTCACAACGAGGTAGTACTGCGCTAGGCTAACTATCACAGTGAGACAACCTTTATATCAAGAGAGACGTACTTCCGTCTCATGAGAACCTGGCTTGTTAAGAGCATTCCCTGTCTGTAGCAACACCAAATTTTCAAATTTCATGTACATTACAAAATAATGAGTAAACGTGTATATGACAACCTCCGTGGTCCCTCCAACAGCTGAGCTGTGGGATGATTCTCCCTCTTTCCGTCTCTCCAGCATCTTAAAACATCTCGACCTTTCAGGGTCTACAAACACCTTGTACAATCCTGATTATTTTTTTTATTTTTCCCTCGTCTTTATCTCTTACATCCGAGATGGCTGTTCACCTGAGCATGTATCATCCATGCCATGACGGTCACTGCTGAAAGAGTTAGAGATATACACAATGGCTCACTAGGATGACACAACGTGAGGACTTACGATCCCCCAGATCCCAGCGTCAGCGGCAGTGCAGGGCGCCACAACCAGCCAACAATCACATTAATGCCTGCTCTCCCGCCATAATCGTGGCCAGTACCACGATAAGAGAGCACGATAAAAATAGGGGGGAAAAATCGTTGTACACAATTGGCAGGATAATCAAATAAAAATGGTTCATTTCACAGCAAAAGAACAGAACGACGCAAGATTAGATTACTGGTGACACGTAATATAGTTAAGCACTGGTGTTCAAATACGGTAACCAGAGAGTAACGATTAATTTGATGATTAATGTGAGTAAATATCTGGAAGAGAATAAGATACAATAGTCAATGTACGCATTTGACTGCATCAACCACTCCTGTTCAGTAGGTTAGACGGTTGGTTTAACTAGCTAGCTAAACTGTCGAACATGATTAGAGTGGAGAACAGTCACTTGGATGTATTACAGCGGACTGTCTGTGACTAGTGGAAAACAATCATTCGCAGACTGTTGGCAGCAGAACTCAGTCTCTCGTGAGTGTTGTTAGAAGAAACCAGTTACTTAAAGTTTACAACTGTTGAGTAAGGAAATGAGCAACTGTTAACAAGAGGCGTAGATGCGAAGCTAACCCAGCCCGATTAACCGACGGGTCATTACCAGCTGGTGGGCCTAGCAAGTCCTGCCCAGCTAGACACCTTGTACTGCCAGCTGGTTATGGTGCTCTTGGTCACTCCCTGAACAGTTGGTTGTGGACTGAAGACGGTCGTCGAGACTGCAGATGGTTCGTTACGATATCCTGAGAGGGGAAGAGAGGCCCGTCATTCTGCAGGTCGTTGTGCCTGCCACAGTGTTGCCGGCGCTGTAGACATGCCACACGGAGGGCTGGACGGTATGGGAGAGCCTTGAGGATTAACAGCAACGAAATCTATGCTGCTGTAGGCGTAGCCGACGTGGCGCCGTAATGGAGATGGGTGAAACACCACAGACGGGCCGTTCACGGGCTTGAGCCATAGTCAGCACTCTGAAGGTGAGCCCGGCATAGCCTCTGGTTACCGGAGGCGTTGCCGCTGTAAAAATAATGGATTAGACGCCCCAAACGGGGCACCGATGAGCTGTGCCAAGCTTCGTTCCAGTGGGGCGCTGGGTCTTCTTGGCTGAGACTCCCCCAGCAGCCGACAGTAAGGCTCCCCCTACCTGCCCGAGATTTCTCCCAGTAACCTAAGCCTCCACAGCCGTTTCAGACTGCACAATAGCCCATAACCCCACTAGCAGCCTGTGTATGACCACCCCAGCGAATGAAGACTCCCCCACCAGCAGTGTGGGAGTGACCCGGTGAGACGGAAGGCAGAGCCCCAGACTTGGGTAGGAGTCCGGTAATTATCATAGCCAGGCTGCACTCAGTAATTATGATCTCGTATCTCTGCTGTAATGGCCTCCCCGCCGACCTAGTTAAGGCCGTACCCTTGTTGTAATGACGCAGATTGTGACGTGCTGCGGGAGGAAGGGAGTCCCCGGCCCCGGACACTCTACTCGTACGTCTCGTTTATACATATACATCTTCATGATACATACATAAGTATACATGTAACTGACAAATACCTCCTGTGAGACCTCACAGCACATCTCCCAACCTCGCCTAGGTGAAGTGTTAAACTGTCAGTGCCAAACTCTCGGTGTCACACTGTCAGTCTTTGACCGTTTGTGGTACACTGTCAGTGACTGACAAATAACCAGTACCTTCATGTACGTAGATGACAACAAATACATATCATAAACTTATTAGATTTTCGTCAATTATCTGTCCATATTGCAACTCCTGCTGTAGTGCTTACGAACGCGTCACACACACACACACACACACACACACACACACACACACACACACACATATACACACCACTTCCAGCCCAGCTAAACCTGCGTCACACACCACTACCAGCCTAGTCAAGTCTACGTCACACACACCATTTTCCGTGTAGCTAAGCTTGCGTCACACACACCACTCTCAGCCTAGCCAAGTCTACGTCACACACATCACCAGCAGCACCCTAGCCCAGTCTACGTCACACACATCACCAGCAGCACCCTAGCCCAGTCTACGTCACACACATCACCAGCACCACCCTAGCCCAGTCTACGTCACACACATCATCAGCACCACCCTAGCCCAGTCTACGTCACACACATCACCAGCAGCACCCTAGCCCAGTCTACGTCACACACATCATCAGCACCACCCTAGCCCAGTCTACGTCACACACATCACCAGCAGCACCCTAGCCAAGTCTACGTCACACACATCACCAGCAGCACCCTAGCCCAGTCTACGTCACACACATCATCAGCAGCACCCTAGCCCAGTCTACGTCACACACATCACCAGCAGCACCCTAGCCCAGTCTACGTCACACACATCACCAGCACCACCCTAGCCCAGTCTACGTCACACACATCACCAGCACCACCCTAGCCCAGTCTACGTCACACACATCACCAGCACCACCCTAGCCCAGTCTACGTCACACACATCACCAGCACCACCCTAGCCCAGTCTACGTCACACACATCACCAGCACCACCCTAGCCCAGTCTACGTCACACACATCACCAGCACCACCCTAGCCCAGTCTACGTCACACACATCACCAGCACCACCCTAGCCCAGTCTACGTCACACACATCACCAGCACCACCCTAGCCCAGTCTACGTCACACACATCACCAGCACCACCCTAGCCCAGTCTACGTCACACACATCACCAGCACCACCCTAGCCCAGTCTACGTCACACACATCACCAGCACCACCCTAGCCCAGTCTACGTCACACACATCACCAGCACCACCCTAGCCCAGTCTACGTCACACACATCACCAGCACCACCCTAGCCCAGTCTACGTCACACACATCACCAGCACCACCCTAGCCCAGTCTACGTCACACACATCACCAGCACCACCCTAGCCCAGTCTACGTCACACACATCACCAGCACCACCCTAGCCCAGTCTACGTCACATAAGTAACATCAGCATTACTCAGACTCGCACCACACCTGCCGTACATCCCCCTGCCTGGTGGAAACCTGAGCTCCTCACCAGAGGTGGCGCTGCAGGGGCGCCAGGAGTAGTAGCCACATACCGCCCATAGGCTGGCTTGGTCAGTTGCCTCACCACAGGACGAGCGGTATATAATGTCAGGAGAAATAGTTACGGTAAACCCGAATATGAAATAGATAATTGAATAATGATTTTGAATGTGAGCATTGACGGTTGTGAGCGTGGACGGGTGTGTGTGGACGGGTGTGTGTGGGGACGTGTGTGAGTGTGGACAGATTTGAGTGTGGACGGATGTGTGTGGGGACGGGTGTGTGTGTGTGGGGGGGGGACGGGTGTGAGTGTGGACGGATGTGTGTGTGGGGACGGGTGCGTGTGTGGGGACGGGTGTGTGTGGGGGGGGGGACGGGTGTGAGTGTGGACGGATGTGTGTGGGGACGGGTGTGTGTGTGGGGACGGGTGTGTGTGTGGGGACGGGTGTGTGTGTGGGGACGGGTGTGTGTGTGGGGATGGGTGTATGTGGGGACGGTTGTGAGTGTGGATGGATTTGTGTGGGGACGGGTGTATGTTTGGACGGGTGTGTGTGGGGACGGGTGTGAGTGTGGATGGATGTGTGTGGGGACGGGTGTGAGTGTGGACGGATGTGTGTGGGGACAGAAGTGAGTTTGGACGGGTGTGTGTGTGTGTGTTTGTGTGTGTGGACAGGAGTGTGTGTGTGTGGACAGGTGTGTGTGTGTGGGGATGAGTGTGAGTGTGGACGGGTGTGTGTGGGGACGGGTGTGTGTGGGGACGGGTGTGTGTGTGGACGGGTGTCAGTGTGGACGGGTGTGAGTGGGGACGGGTGTATGTGGGGACGGTTGTGGGTGTGGACGGTTGTGTGTGGACAGGTGTATGTTTGGACGGGTGTGTGTGGGGACGGGTGTGAGTGTGGACGGATGTGTGTGGGGACGGGTGTGTGTGGGGACGGATGTGAGTGTGGACGGATGTGTGTAGGGACGGATGTGAGTGTGGACGGGTGTGTGTGTGTGTGTGTGTGTGTGTGTGTGTGGGGACCGATGTTTGTGGGGACGGGTGTTTGTGGGGACGGGTGTGTGTGGGTACGGGTGTGAGTGTGGACGGGAGTGAGTGTGGACGGTTGTATATGGGAACGTTTATGAGCATGGACGGGTGTATGTGGGGACGGATGTGAGTGTGGACGGGTGTATGTGGGGACAGTTGGGAGTGTGGACAGGTGTATGTGTGGATGGGTGTGTGTGGGGACGGGTTTGTGAGGGGATGGGTGTGAGTGTGGACGCTTTTGAGCGTGGACGGGTGTGTGTGGGGATGGGTATAAATGTGGACGGTTCTGTGTTAGGACGGGTGTGAGTGTGGACGGTGGTGTGTGTGGACGAGTGGGAGCGTGGAAGGCTGCGTGTGGGGATGAGTATGAATGTGGACGGTTGTGTGTTAGGATGGGTGTGAGTGTGGACGGTAGCGTGTGTGGAGGGTTGTGTGTATTTACCTACCTGCACTAGTGGGGTCCCATCTCTTGAACTTATCATCAAGCAGCTTTTTAAACCTTTGTTAACTGCCGGCATTCACTGTGTCCATGTTTAGTCTGTTCCAGCCCTCCCCAGCCCTTAGATTAAAGCAGAACTTCTTTAGATCCTTACTAACCTCTTTCTTGCCCAGCTTCTTCTTCTGTGACCCACCCCTGGTTATTTTGGTAATGTTTCTCACGAAGAAATATTCATCGTCATCGTGGTCCACGATGACTTAGAAACCTGAAGGCCGTCTTCAGGTCACCCATCTCTCTTCTCTCCATGGTGGACAAATCTGCAGCCATCTGTAGCCCACCTTTCTTGATCCCAGTACCATCTCAGTGGCTCTTTTCTCAACCCTCTTGATTAGATATTTTTGCATTTTTCGTTGAGGTGACTAGACTACATTATGAGGCATAATTCAGTTTATGCTTTATACTTATACTTAATGCGATTCTAACATATGCTAGCAAACATTTTGCCTCTTTCACACTTCTCTTGACGAGCAGCTCTGGAGAGAGTTTAGACACATGTCTACCTCAAGGTCTCTTCACACCTATACTCCCTTTTCTACTTTTCTGTGTCTCATCCTCATTACCTAGCAATTCTTCGCAGTGAATATCATAATCGATTCATCAGGCCATTTTTGGAGTCTGTCAAGGTCATCCTGTAAGCTGATGCATCCGCGGTCTGTCTCTCATGACCTGAGCATCATCCACAAACATTGTTTGAGTCTTGTCCGTCAGGCAGTGGATCCAAGACCGAGCCCTGCGGCACGCCACGTGAGACACCAGTCCATTTCGCGAATGCTTCTTCTACGTCCTTAGCTACGTTCCATTTAGGTCGCTTTCTGTTCAGAGAAGAAGCCTAACCCTTATTTACACCTGCAGCTCTAGCTTCTTGACCAACCTCCAGCGAGGTTCAGGGTCAAAAGCTGTCCAATAGTTCAAGGAAACATAGTCTACCCACTCATGCGTCACTTTGACCTAAGTTGCAGGTCATCTTATCATAGAAGTCTAGGAGATTCACATTGCATTACATCCCTTCATCAAATCCATTTTCCTCTTCGGTATTTTCCCCTCTGCAAGAATCTATCTGTTTGTTTTCTGATCTTTGTTTTCTTGAGTTTTACAGACCACACCTGTAAACGAGACTGTCCTGTAACCTTTCATAACTCATAACTTGTCTTCTTCCACAACTCTGGTGATACATTTTCCATGCGTGACTTACTGACCGGTATTTCGAGTGGCACAGTGTCTGCTTCCGCACATTCCTTCCGCATCTACATAGAAACTTTATCACTACCATAAGGATTATATGGATCATTACCACAGTAGTCCGATTATGTCATCTCTGTCAATCGCTATACCTTCCAAGACTATTTGCCCTTTCGACTTCGCTAATGCTGGGACAGTATTGTCCCCGACGGTGGAAACACTTTTAAATTCATCGTTCAGCTCCTCACATATTTCCTCATCATCCTCATTATTCTTCCCTCCAACTTCGTTAACTTGATAACCTGCTCTTTAACCAAAAATCTGCTCGTGATAAACTTATGAAAAGTTTTGGATCGTCATTTGCCACAATTTCTTTTTAGTCTCTCAGGTCCGCCCTCCTGCTGTAGGTCCCTCGTTGCTGTTCTCTTTCTTTCATGTGTTGGATGGCTACAGTATCGCCTATATCTATTCCATAGTACATCTTCAAACTCTTGGACATTCTGGCATTCCTTGTTGAGCCATACCTCTCTCCTCTTCGATTTTCCTTTTTTTCGTTAGCATCCAAATTGTACCTAAATTCTGACTCTATTGTAAAGTCCACAGAACCTTCTTCATCACTGGTCTATGCTCTTGTAATAGAGCTCCCTCTCTGAAACTATACCTCAAAGAACTTGATCACTTCTCAGTAGTCGCCATGACTGTATATTCTCTGCGGGTCCTGTGCTTCGTCTCGGTCCCTTTTTATGATCTCCAACACATGAGTCAAATTCAAGCACTACATGATCGCTCCTTCGAGTATCTATATCAGAGCTGATATTTCCATGTCGTTACTTGTAATGACAGAGTCCAGCAGAGATAGTGCATCAGAGACCCCGGTTAACATATGTTCCATGACATGACGATGCACGACGTTCTTTTGTACATGTTCCTGAGAGTTGTGTCTGCATGACTCGCTACGTGAGTGTGTAAGTCTTCTTAATCTTTCCCTTTAGGTGAAATCTCCATCATCAGTACTTTATCACATCCGAGGAGAAACTGTCTCGTCACTTCCTTCACCATCCTGACTGTTCCTTCATTACCCTCCGTGTACATCTGTTCCAGGTCACTGCAGTTCCCTGGAGGACCGTACACTTCCTTCCCACAGTCTTCCACTGATATTTCCTGGAATTTAATGACATTCCTTATAAAAAGTGCCATCTCCTCCGCCCCCACTTTATCTTCTATGTCTCTCCTTACCATCCTGTAAGCGGCTGGGCAGATTATGTTAAACTTTAAATCTTTTTGTGAGTTTTATCTCCACCATTCAATGTCGGAGTTGTTTCCTCTGATGAGGCCACTGAACTCCTTTAATATTTGTCACCCTTCCGTCAGGAGCTCAACGCGGAACATCCAGCTTAAGGTGCAAGCTGCTAATTAGTTCCAGCCTCCCTGAGCTAAAAGTGCGGGTGTTATTCTTCCCTCTGGACTGATGTGATTCCTCTCGTTTTTCGCCTTACGTCAGTATTCCTTGGCTCTCATTCTTCTCTCGCTTGTCACTGCTGACAAATATTCCTTTGAACTCCTCCATTTTGGCAAGTACTTTTGCCTGCTTTAGCACCTCCTAGCTGCCTGTCTCCGTATCGTATGATGCTTTTCACTGACCTTCCCTGATGGCTTGCCTGTATTTCCCGATTCTTCCCACTTCTTTTATTACTTGACCTGCATTTATGAAGTCCATCTAGTTAAGCAGCTTCATGACATGTTACCCTCATCTCGCTTCATTCTCCTCCTTGCTCGGAAGATGGTCTACTCCCAGCCCAAAAAATCATTACGGACTTGTGTTTGGTAAACTCCCTCTTGACAGCTTCCCGCCATTTACCTCGTGGACTACCTTTCTGTTATATCTCCTGTACACGCGCTCTGTTATGTCCTGTACACGCGCTCTGTTATGTCCTGTACACGCGCTCTGTTATGTCCTGTACACGCGCTCTGTTATGTCCTGTACACGCGCTCTGTTCTCCTTCTATTCTTGACTAAGATATGCGTTTTCATCGCTGCGCAGCTGTCCTGAACGATCTTTGCCTTCTTAAGTCTTTCATCCAATGCATCAAAGTCTTCCCTGACTGTCCCATCTCAGACTGCATACACTGCCCCTATCTGGCCTTATACAATATCTCGTTTTGCCTAACTATTTCAGAATTCCTTGACTCCTTTTCTGTCACCTTTGCTTTGACTTTTATATTCAGCCCCAAAGTCATCACCCTGTTCTCGCCTCTCCTCCCCTTCATGGTTAATTGTTCTTAGAGAACTGAGATGACTGCCTTCCTGCTCCGTTATCTGCCTTCCATGTGAGCCCCTTTCTTTATGTGAACCCATGTTAAAAACATCCTCCATTTCTTATCATCATATTCAGCAGTCACATTCCATCATACTGCTATTTAGTTTATGCACCTCATGTCGTGCTCTCTGGTATCTTTTCATGTTCCTCAGCAATGATCTCTGATTTCTTCACCTCCTCCTCTCAGTCTAAGAAAATGTCTTTTTACTCGCCGCCAGACATAACTTGGGTGCTATCAGTTGTCGACTTCCCATCTCCCTACCGGTATCTTCATTCTTTCTTGAGAATCCATCAAAATTCTCTGCTTCCAGTTTCGCACTACAGATCCTGGAATCATCAATCATCTTAATCCTATTCCCAATAATCCCTCCTTCAATATCTTCATTCCCTTTTCCAGGAATCTCTCTAGTAATTCCTTTGCTCTGTCCAGGCTCACCCACGATGGCTGTTCATTGCAGAATAGAGTTTAGGGGTAGGCTATTCGGGGGTTCGACATCAGGTTTTCCCTGTAGCAATGTTACTGGCAAACCTATTTCAAGTTTATTCCTCCCGTTCCATCTTGCTGTATTCAAACCTGATTCATGCGGTCTAATGGTTTTATCATGGTTTCTCAAAAGAGGGTTTATCTGCCTTATGGCTGAAATTAAGAAGAGGAAAATAAAGATTACCCTAATGTTTGAGGTAAACCCTGGCAGTCTCTGAGGCTGCTGTGTTGGCATAATCGATCCTAATTCTCATATAATTACTTTATCTTCTCACAGCTTCACTCTGCTCTGTGATAACAGCCTTGCCTAACAATAAGATAACTGACATTCGTTATCATACAGATGGTGGATAGTCTGAAATGATTACGATGGTGTATGTCCTCCTGTCTCTCAGTTGCCGAGGCTTGAATTGCTTCCTTCAGATCCTCCCTTAATCTGTCAACAAAGTCGCAACAGTTACAGTAAATAGTTAGATCTACGATAGCCCCGGGGCCCGTGTGAGTAACCCCCTCGTTACGTGTGAAATAACTTTCGTTCCCACTTCCTTTGCTATTACTGCAGCTGCGCCTGCTTGAGCTGTGGTCATTGCCAACTTACACGGTACGTGGAGGGAGGTCTACCCACGTGGGGTCCCACCATCTGAACTTTCTGTGCCATCAAATAGCGCCTTAAGGCCTTTGTAAACAGCCGGCATTCACTGTCTCGCTGGTCAGTTTAACCCGACCATCCACAACCCTACCATTAAACTGGTGCGTTTTAACATTCTTTCTCGCTATCTTTTTTTGCTTAGCTTTTTGTCATGGCTTCTGGTTACTCTGGTGCAGGATCACTTGAAATGCTCTCTCTCTCTCTCTCTCTCTCTCTCTCTCTCTCTCTCTCTCTCTCTCTCTCTCTCTCTCTCTCTCTCTCTCTCTCTCCTTCATGATAGACAATTTGTAGCCCCCAGCCTCTCATTGTGGCTCAGTTCTCTTCACTCAAGTACCGTCTTAGCTGCTCTTCTCCGTACCCTCTGCACCAGATCCCTGTGTTTCTTTACGTGCGGTGACCACGTTGTGAGGCATAATCCTGCTTTGGTCTCAGGTGTGTACTGAAGGATTTACCAACATGTCTTCATCCATATGAATAAATGCAATCAGTTTGTGCCCTTCATAGATTATGTGCAATGTCGACCCCTTTTCCTCATATTTTTTATGTTGGAGGCTCCAGTCACGAACAAAAGTCCACATCAATGCCGGGTCTTAGTTACAATATAGAGAGAATTATGAAGCGGAAAAAGGAAAGACTAGGGAGAGTATTTACGAATTTTTGAAAAAGTGAAAAACTTATCTTTTGAAATGTGGAAAGTCATAGTTAATGGGAAAGACATGAGAAGGTAAAGAGTTAGAAAGCTTCGACGTGTAGGGAAAGAGGTAGGTATCAAAATGGCCCACCTTTGAACTGCAGATGGCTACACAATAATCATGTGACACAGCAGCTTGCAAAGTATTTCTGTGGTCTAGTTAGCGGTGAGGGCACACAAGCAGCCAGCTCTCGGCAGCAAAAACCAAAGTAATACCTACAGAAGAGGGAAAATGAACCAATATTGCGGCGTAAGGCAAGGGGGTTAAGTTTGGAAGTTAGCCTCTGACAGCTTATATGGCGGACCGCTTTAGATTCAACTCTGTCAGGTAAGGATGCAGTGCTAGAACAACCCCAAATGTGAGATCAATAATCCATACAAGGACGAATCAATCCCTTGTATAAACGGAGCAACTGTTCAGAGGAGAAGTTTCGACATCTAAACAAGACACCCGGTTTCTTAGAGCCAGACTTCGCTATTCCTGTAATGGGGAGTTTCAAAGAAAGAGTGGGTGTTACAGTAATACCAAGTATGTTCACTGTGTCAAGGGGTAGAATTACAGAACCGTCAAAGGAAAGACGAGAGTTTTGAGGAGTTTTTGGTGGAGAGATGGGTAGAAACTGGGTCTTGGAGGCATTACACTTAACAAGATTTTGTCTACCCCACTGAGATGTCCTGTCCAAGTCTGAGTTTATTGAGGAAGCTGTGTCAAGACGAGATGCAGATCAAATGAGAGAAGAGGGAACACAAATGAAGGATGTGGATGAATGCAGCGTTGAGTCGTCAGCGTATGAGTGCATTGGATTATTTGTGGAGGAGAGGAAATTGTCGAAAAAAGGAGAAAAAGTGTAGAGGACAGGACAGAACCATGAGGGACACCGCTGTTGATGGAGAAAAGGGAGGATGACTGATCCATCAATAATCACAGAGACAGATCGGACAGAGAGGAAGCTAGATATGAAGGAGCAAAGTGAGGGAGGGAAGCCAAAAGATGGAAGCTTAGAGATGAGAGCTTTGTAGACAGATTCCTGTAAAATCATTCCCCACGCGATGATAACGGCACCAACCCACAATCCTTATTTCCTACAGAAAGTGACTCTTTATCAGTTATCTGACTAACTTAGCAGATTTTCCAGGTCCCTCATTAGGCTGTAGTCATTCATTACTTCTCTCTTTATCTTAACATCGTCTGTAACATGTTCAGGTACAATTCGAATCCGTCAAACAAGTCATGACCATATACCAAGAACGGCAACGAGCACTATGTGTGTGTGTGTGTGTGTGTGTGTGTGTGTGTGTGTGTGTGTGTGTGTGTGTGTGTGTGTTTGTGTATGTGTGTGTGTCTGTGTGTGTTTATGAATCTGGATAGTTGTGAGTATGAACAGTTGTGCTTAAAGACGGTCACGTGTGTGGACGGTTGTGAATGTAGACGGCTGTAAGTGTGGACATTTGTGTATGAAGACGGTTGTGCGTGTGGATGATGGTGAGTGTGAACGGTTGTGAGAACAGACGAGTTTGAATAAGGACGGTTGTAAGTGCGGACGGTCGTGCGTGTGGACGGACGTGATTGTGACGGTTGTGAGAATGGAAGCGTTTGAGTGTGGACGGTTGTGAGCGTGGGCAGTTGTGATTCTTCTTTTCTCTTAAGTTGGGCAGCTCAAGTCACGGACAAAAGTTGACATCAAGGCCGGGTTTAAATTGAAATATAGATAAGTTAATTAAAAGGGAAAAAGAAGAAACAAGGGAAAGTATCTACGAACTTTGGAGGAAGTGTAAAATCTGTCTTTTGAAATGTACTAATTCATAGTTATTGGGAAAGACATGACAGGGATAGAGTTCCAAAGCTTCGAGTGTAAGGAAGATACAGTTATCAAAACGACCTACCACTGAGTTGCCAACGGCCACTCAGTAATCATGTGACGCAGCAGCTTGCCGAATATTGCTTGATCTAGCTAGAGACTGGGAGCACACAAGCAGCGAGCTCTCAAGAGCAAAATCAAAAGTAATACCTATAGAAGAGGAAAAATGAGCCAACAGAGCAAGTGGGTCAGGTTTTGATGTTAGACCAGAAGAGTTCATAAGTCGGACCGCTTTCGACTCAACTCTCTCAAGTAAGGATGCAGAGCTAGAACCACCCCAGATGTGAAGAGTAGTACTCCATACAAGAACGAATCAATCCTTTTTTCCTTTTCTCTTTTTGATAAACGGAGCAACAGTTTGGAAAAAAAAAAAAAATTCGACTTTTAAACAGGACTCCAAGTTTCTTAGAGGGAGACTTAGCTATTTCCGTAACGTAGGGCTTCCAAGATGGAGTGGATGTTGCAATTATACAAAGTATCTTCACTGAGTCAAGAGTTGTAATTACACAACCGTCGAAGGAGAGATGAAAGTTGTGAGGAAATTTCGGTAGAGATCTGTAGAAACAAGTCTTGGAGGCAGGAAACTTAACCAGATCTCGTCTAGCTCACTGAGATATCCTGCCCAAGTCAAGTGCAATTTCCTATCTGTTATTTTTCTATTTGGACGGTAAGTGCAGAGTTTTACACTCGTGCTTCCCTCCCCCCTTCACACACACATACACACACACACACACACACCAGCGTAAGCCAAGTACCCATTTATCGACCAGCCCCGAGGGGAGGATAAACACCTGGCATTGGCTGTCGACCGAGTGACGTGTGTGTGTGTGTGTGTAAATACCTATTTCTACGGCACAGTATGAGAGTTGTACAACCGTGGGACCGCATGCCTTGAACATTTTCTACGAGCACAGGACATGTTAAACTTCTGTATGCTGCATGCATTCACATTTTCCTTACTCAGGTGATTCCGATCATATATTACACTTATACTACTATAAAACTACTTTTATAAGTCTGTTCTGACAAGCGTGTTGCTCAGTGTCATCTGATTGCTTTGTCTGTACGTTCTTCCATGAACTGTTCACGAATGACGTCATCAAACTTAGATAAAAAAGCTGTAATCAAGTCTCCCCTTACTCTTCTTTATCTCATGGCGGACAAACGATTTTATATTTAAACACGACGTGACCAGCTTGCTTATTTCTTCATCCATACACTTGACTGTAATTCTAAGATCTGCCAGAAGACAGTTTGTCTTCTATATTCTTCACCAAAGGTGCGCCCCTGGCGACAGGTTAGGCATAACGTCGACTCCAAAGTCCTTTTCAGACACTGATTCCTGCGGCTGATCTCCTGGTAGATGACATTCACAGTGGGACTCATGACATTCACAGTGGGACTCATGACATTCGTAGTGGGACTCATGACATTCGTAGTGGGACTCATGACATTCGTAGTGGGACTCATGACATTCGTAGTGGGACTCATGACATTCGTAGTGGGACTCATGACATTCGTAGTGGGACTGATGACATTCGTAGTGGGACTCATGACATTCGTAGTGGGACTGATGACATTCGTAGTGGGACTCATGACATTCGTTGTGGGACTCATGACATTCGTTGTGGGACTCATGACATTCGTAGTGGGACTCATGACATTCGTAGTGGGACTGATGACATTCGTAGTGGGACTCATGACATTCGTAGTGGGACTCATGACATTCGTAGTGGGACTGATGACATTCGTAGTGGGACTCATGACATTCGTAGTGGGACTCATGACATTCGTTGTGGGACTCATGACATTCGTAGTGGAGCGTTCGTTCACTGTGTCCTGTCATTCATGCTTTGCATTTAGCCTGGTTTTGATATCACTAACCATGTATCAGAACTAATCTGGAGTTTTTCTAAGTCTCCTTCAAGTTAGAGCAGTCGTCCACCATGCTCTGCTTCCCTCATAACCTCGGCATCATCCGCAAACGTATTCAGGTAGGAGTCCAAACCTTGCCTCCTGCAGGTCACTTACATAGATCCAGGACCAAGCCACAGGTGACCCCCAGCCCACATAGACAGCTCCTCAGGCTTGGTTCCTTTGTTCCTCTCCACCACAATACTCTCTCCATCGAAGAAGTGTCCTCCATATTCCCGCCTGAAAACCAATCTTCTTCTACCACCTCATGTGTGGTGTGGTTTCCAATGCTCTCTGGCATTCCAGATACACACAATCGACCCGACCATCTCTACGGTCTGTGTGGACGGGTATGAGCGTGGATGGGTGTGAGTGTGGACGGGTGTGAGTGTGGACGGGTGTGAGTGTGGATGGGTGTGAGTGTGGACGGGTGTGAGTGTGGACGGGTCAAGGTGGACGGGTGTGAACGTCGATGGGTGTGATTGTGGACGGGTGTGAATGAAGACGGGTGTGAGTGTGACTGGGTGTGAGTGTGGACGGGCGTAAGTGTGCACGGGTGTGAGTGTGGATGGGTATAAGTGTGGAAGGGTGTGAATGTGAACGGGAGTGAGTGTCGACGGGTGTGAGTGTCGACAGGTGTGAATGAAGACGGGTGTGTGTGACTGAGTGTGAGTGTGGACGGGCGTGAGTGTGGACGGGTATAAGTGTGGAAGGGTGTGAATCTGGACGGGTGTGTGTGGATGGCCGTGAATAAGGACAGGTGTGAATGTGGACGGGTGTGAGAGTGGACGGGTGAAAATGTGGACGGGTATAAATGTGGACGGGTGTGAGTGTGGACAGGTGTAAATGTGGACGGGTGTGAATTTGGACGGGTGTAAGTGTGGATGGGTATGCGTGTGATAGGGTGTGAATGTGGAAGGGTCTGAGGGTGGATGGGTGTGAATGTGGACGGGTGAGAATGTGGACGGGTGTGAGTGTGAATCTGGGTTACAGAGGAGACCCACCAGAGAGGGTCTCCAACACCCACACATTATGATATTACATTGTGGCAGTCATCATTGTGGTCATCGCCCTCAGTAAGAACAAACCATCTCTTCTAACTTCACTTTCCATCGACTGATGCCCTTCACATATGAGGACAGTGATATCATCCTCACTCCACTATCACCTTCACTCCATCACCACCATCGCTCCATGACCATCCCTACCGTCACCATCCCTACTTTATCACCACCATCGCTCCATCACCATCTGCACTTCATCAACACCCTGACTCCTTGAACACCTTGTTCCATCAACACCCTCATTTCTTCATGGCCCTGCGTCAGTATCATGCTCTCCCCCGCACGCGAGGCTCTTGACTTTAAAAAGGAAGTGATTCTTCAAGTGGCTAGAGTATATATATATATATATATATATATATATATATATATATATATATATATATATATATATATATATATATATATATATATATATATATATACAAGCATACATGTTAGCAAACGTTGGGCCCCAAGAAATATGGCTTCTGGTTAATTGATGACAGAAATGTCGTCTGTCTACATATCAAAAGCTGATTGTTTTATTTAAGAAAAATTAATATTTGTGGAGGGAGGCGCAGGGAGGAGGGGATCGAGCAAATAAAGATAGGAGGGAGGAGGGTGTTTGTTTGTTTGGGGTGTGAAGAGAGTATTGCCGCTATGCACTGGAATATGGAGCTGACTGTTCGGATTGAAATGTGTGTTCGATGACATACTCTGTTTCATGAGAACCCCTGACCACGACAATGACTACAGTGACAAAATACACGACACGGAATAACGCTCATGAAGGAGACTGCAGAAGAAGGCCGAGCCTTTGACATGAATTCTATATACCTTTTCGATTAGATTTTGTTTACGAAGGGTGCGTAGGGCTGGGATAAACCCCAACAGACACCTGAGTGGTGATTCGCGCGAGGGTGGATATGGTTTCGCTGAGGGAGGGGCAATAGCTTTCGGGTAGCATGATCCTGAGGAAGATAGGTTTGTCTGAAAACGTGGATGCACAAGAAGGAGAGTACGACAGGAGTGGTTACGAAGGAATGACTGATATGATGAGCCTTGCTTCCTCGGAGTACGCGACCCTCGAGTTTCTGAAGCATTAAATACAACGTGTTTAGTGTTCCTCAGAGAGACGTGGTTACGACATGAGAGCTGAGACATCAGGATGATTAGCTTGGATATGGGTACAAGCTTCAATAGCCGAGTGGTACTGTGTTACGGGGTAAAATTTCTTTCATCTGTCACTGTGTTTTGAGGTAGTTCATTTTTTTCACAGCTACCAATTACTACAAGAAAGAGGACTCAGGCAAAACCATCATCTTGAGAATTGAGTCAAGATCCAAGAGATCAAAATAGTAGGGGGGATCGCGTGAAGGAAACTCGGTGCTCTCTTATCTCAACGTCTTTAAGCTCTTTGGGTAAGAAAAAAGATCTAACAATGCTATCAACTTACAGCCGTGAGCGGGGAGCACGTTGTAGACTTCGTCTTTCAGATGAGGTCTATGTGTCCTAAGGAGATGATGGGTCCCTAGTGAGATGATGTGTCCCTAGTGAGATGATGTGTGCCTAGTGAGATGATGTGTGCCTAGTGAGATGATGTGTGCCTAGTGAGATGATGTGTCCCTAGTGAGATGATGTGTGCCTAGTGAGATGATGTGTGCCTAGTGAGATGATGTGTGCCTAGTGAGATGATGTGTCCCTAGTGAGATGATGTGTGCCTAGTGAGATGATGTGTGCCTAGTGAGATGATGTGTGCCTAGT